>NW_026095929.1:0-4612 GCF_023614345.1 Adelges cooleyi | reverse complement strand
ATCATAAATAATAAAATATCAATTCAAATAGCCGACGTCCCGCCAGTCGCCTAATCGTCTCTTCCATGGGATTCGTATAATACATCTGGCTCATAGACAAGCATAAAGGCGGCTTGGGCAGCGAGTGGCGTTGGCGCGCGTTTTTATCATGTCACGACGTTATCGTATCAAATAATAACGGTGACGGCGTGTATAGTTTTTATTGCCGAGTTTGTACTTTCCTTAAATTAAACGTAAAATTATTATTATTATTATTAATTACACTGTTGTTCATTGTCATACGTGGTTTTTTATTCAATAGTGTTTCCCGGTGTGTCAAACGTTATCATATATATAATAATAAAAATTAAAAACGGCGAACGGCGTGTTTTGTTTTTTTTGGTGAATTTTTGTCTTTGTAGTTTGTTATATTATATACATACAATTATATGTAAATCGTATAATAGTTATTATTAATTACATATTTGTCCGTAATTCGCTCACGGTTTTCGTTCAAGAGAAATCGACGTGTTTCCCGGTGTGCAAACATTACCTATTAATATGCGTCGTTGGATGTCGGTACGTTTTTTAGATTTAGAATATATATAATAATATATAGTATAGTAGTATATTACATTTCGCTTAAACCAAATTATCAAATTAATTAGATATACAAAATTCTTATCTTTTTCAAACCGCTGTGTGTGGTGATAACGATACATTTCATATTTTTTGTTGAAAAATTTGTTGACATATACATCTACTATTTATTTTCAATTAAATAACTTACTGACTTATTTTATATATATGTAAATTATTTGTTTTAGGCCAATACTATAGTGAAATCATAACTGACGCGTGTCCGTTTAGAAGATTGATTGCTACTTCTATCTACTCTGTCTTTAATTAATACAATAAGTAGTCATTATTGTTACCATTGGTTACAGACTGTTATCCTATGCCGTCACCGATTAATTTGTCTGCGGCCAACAGAAAACTTACGCCGTAGAAGTTCATTTTTTGTTATTTATGAAGTATTTTTTAATAATTAGTGCCTATCTAATCTCTATACTCAACCCTAATTTAAATTGACAGTTTTTTTTTTTCATTATACAGTGTCTTAACCGACTTCTCTTAACGCTTTAGTTTCTTAACGTGCACACACATACGATACTGATGTCCAAATGATTAAGACATTAATTATTTCAATTTTTTTTGTTAAAGCTGTACAATTGTGATCACTACATAGAATAAAAATTATTTTAGTTTTTTTATATATTTTTTTTTAATGATATATTATTTCACGTTAAATTGGCATTATTTGAATATATTTTAATTATTTCATTTAGTAGGATGATTTACCTATATAAATATGTATGATCACTATCGAGTACTATCACTAACCGTTTGGGGTTTTTAAAATTTGTGTTTTGACTTAACTTGTGGTTTTAATATTTTAACTTTGGAAAATTCAGACATTGTAGGTAAGCTATGTGTAAATCAACAATTCAAGCTAAGAAAATTCTTTGAAATTGACAAACATACAACTTTATTTTTTTTAATCATGTATCTGATTTCACTTTCCAGATAATTTTTTTTTAGGAAGTATTATTGTAAATTATTTAGTAGAAAAACATTTATTTACCTATCTAAAATAACATAATACATGGATTAATTAAAAAAAAGTTTATTGTTGTTAAAATAATAATATATATATAATGAAAAATATTTTTTTAAATAATAATAATAGTATATTTGATGCACTGAATAAAAATTGTTCAGATCTAAAAACAATCGATTTTTAGTTTTATACACCTGGGGCTACTTTTGTGTGCTTAAAATTTATATACATTATTGACATAAAATATCTATGTGTTAATTCCGCTCTAATAAAAAATAACTATATTACATGATCTAATTTATTTTAATCACATTATACATAGTAACATCTTATGCTATCTAATCATTCCAGTTTTTACTCCCTGGCTTTATAATACTTATTTAACCAACGAATAAATGCATTTTTACACAGTCTTATAATAAAAAATTATAGGTATGTTTTTTAAAAACATCAGCAAAAGTCCCTATATCATCTTTTTAAATTCTTAAAACAGTTGTCTTTAGATTATTTTAGCGTTCAACATTTTGTGTTCTAGACCGTTTTTATGAGTAGTAATCAAAAATCAAAAAAATTGTCTGAACATTTATTTTTACTAACTATTTAATGTTAATTTTTTATATTATATGTATGTATATATATATTTTTTTTTTGAGCTGCTGTTGATATAGCTTGAACTAAATTAGATACTTATTAATATTGACTATTTTGGTTTTTTTTTGTGGTGTGATTTCAGACATAGGGCGTAATTAAAACATAAAAATAAAATATTAATTTCAAATCATTTTATTGCATTTTAACATTTTGAAGCATGGTGGTATAAGTAATATACCACTTTTTCAAAAAATAGCCTACTCTCGCACAGTGGTATACCTTCATAATCATGTTCAGAGAAAATCGGAGAAAAAAATGCTGTGCTTCAAAGGGTTAAAATTTATATTGAAAATCAACATTTAATTTACTATTTTATTATTTATAGAAGTATAATATAAGTATTCGCTCCACCCTAAAAAAGTATAGTAAATCTATAGATTTTGCTATATTTTTTTAAATTGATACTACATAATGAAAAATAAAATTATTTTAAAATTTTTGATTATTATCATTTAGTAGGATGAATTGTTGGTTAGCCATCTAAAAATACATCAACATATGGTTTTATACCTTTCATGGTTTACTTAAAAAAGTATTAATGTATATATCAATTTATCTATTATGTATAAAATATGTCTGGATAAGTATCAAATAATTTAGGTATTTTATGCACTGAATATTATTATTATTATTATCATTTTGTACCCTGACCGTTTTTATAATCACCGCCGGACACTCGAATAATCAAAAATATTTGCTACAAATTATTTCAGACATTTCATTCATGTTTTGTACTCTTGAGTTCCCAAGTAACCGTCACACAAACATATCATTCTTCCACACTTTTAAACTTCTAATAACCAACAAACGTCAGACCTTAAGTATCAAAGTACCTTTAGCATTAAAGGTCCAGATCCAAAAACTAAAAGATTTGCATCGAGACATTTCATTTAACCTCTCTTTGGACATTTTTATAAGCTCTGCCAAATAGTCGATCAATAATAATGTATTTATCACTCTTCACTTCTTTCCCTTTTAAGTTTTAATATGAACTAGACATTTCATTCATGTGATTTACTCTTGAATTCTTAAACACTTATGAACTTCTGTTAAACCACCAGACCTTTAATATACATATTTAATGCATTATGCTGTTGGTTACATTCTAAACGTACAGTACGTCATTACCGAATAATGGCATAGACGGTGATTTCTGAACAAATAAGGATTTTAATTCAACCAATATCTAGACATATAACGTATACGTTTGAAAAAGTTTTGTTGCACATAGGAACACCATATCAGACATATACAGACTGACCTCTAAACATTTTTTTCTATTTTGAACCATAGCTATTACCAAGCCCGTGAAGTAAACAACACCTCAAACAATTCAAATTAAAAAAAAAAAAAATTGTCCTTTAAGCAAGCAGCACACTCGCTTTAGTAGTAGGACGTTTCTGATCTGACAGGTAGCTAGACTTGCACTACAGTTAACCGGTACTTAGCTTGCAAAACACTTTTCCGAAACTAAGTATGAACTATGATTACTGGATAAAGGTACGATGAATTATAACGGTATACTTTAAAACGTAGTGAGCTGACTCGACACCGTGGCCGGCGTAGCCGGGCACCCCCCTCGGAACCGCTGTGTACAGACATATAACATACTACGTTTAAACAAATTTTGTTTCACAAAGGTAAACCTTAACAGACATTTAGCTGACTGTCCTCTAGACATTTTTATCTGTTTTCAACTCATAAAATTAAGCGGGATGACGCCGGCCTATATTGATGACGTGGTCTATAATATAACAACTTTTACCAAAGACAATTTCCATTGTACACTTTTTCCCAATGGCCAGCTTCTTATCAAGCCTCTTTAACTTTTTAAAATTTTAATTTAAACTTAATTTTAAACCTGTTACCTCCTCATAGACTGTAGCCTACAAACCTAGGATATTTTTAGTTGGCGGAGCGAAGCGACGGCGCCAAGCGAGCGAATGTCAAAACACTCGGAGACCTGCCGTCCTTATCAGTTTTCAATACGAATTCCGCCCGCTGATAAGGAACTGGACATTGGTAGTTCATAAAAATTGGTAAAAGTGGTAACAACCCAAGTAAGCAACACCGGACACTTGATATTTATTAACCGTCTAACTTCTAGACTATTCTTTTCAATTTAAAATTTAAAAAAATTACCGATACATAGCTAGACTTACTCTACACTTAATCAGTACTTAGCTTGCAAAATATTTGTCCATAACTAGGTATGAATTCTGATTACTAGATACAGCCTATAGGTACCATGAATTATAACGTCATTCCTTTAAGACGTATTGCGATGGCTCGACACCGTGGCCGGCGCAGCCGGGCACCCCCCTAGGAACCGCTGTGCACTGACTTCCACATACCGTGGCC
>NW_026095928.1:0-537 GCF_023614345.1 Adelges cooleyi | reverse complement strand
GGCGCAGCCGGGCACCCCCCTCGGAATCTGTGACCTCCCCGAAAATACTTTGCAGCGAGGGGACGTGAGCGTGCCCGGCGTAGCCGGGTACAGTACCGGGAATCTGTGACCTACCCGCCCGACTCGGGGGCCTGGGGGCGGAGCCCCCAGCTAGAGCGAAGCTCTAGTAATACAAATAAAAGAGCAGTGTTGCTGAACTGAGAGGTTATGGACTAAATAAAATGTTTCTGCTGTATAAAATTATCATTTTTATGTCATTGGCAATCTCGTGCACTCATGTAAATTTAAAATTTGTTTTTATTAGGTGATATTATAATCTCCCATAATATTTAGTTTATAATCGCTTTGGTCCAATGCTGTTAAAATAGTTTTTTTTAGAAAATCTAAACCGCTTAAATTTTAAAACATGATGTGTCCTGGCCCAGATGCAACGCCATGTATAATATTTAGACAACAAAATACTTTTTAATATGTACTATTCGAAATTCTCCTATGATTAGAGGTATGGAATTAGTCGATACATTTCATATTGATTTA
>NW_026095927.1:0-66323 GCF_023614345.1 Adelges cooleyi | reverse complement strand
TTTTCACGTTCGACTATTGATGACAGCTTTAATTTTAATAAAATAGTACTACATTTAAATAGTTTGTGTGAAATATCCAAAGACCTACCATTAGATGTATATTTTGTATATATTGATAATTATTGTGATCGAATTATTGTCATTATTCGGATCGTCAAGGCGCCGGTGTCTTAGGAACCACGATTTGTTACATATTAAGCAACTCCGTTAGTCTTGGTTGTGTTTTCACATATCATAAATTGTTCGCATAATATATAAATTGTGCATCCTTTGTTTTTTCATTTATACCTATAATAAAAATGAGTGACTTCAAGTCCTTCGACGGACACCTCGCTGAAGCGAAGCCAGCGTTGTCTGGAAAACGTGGAAGGTCGGTTGATGATTAACTATGAAAATGATTATAAAAATTATTTGGTTTTTCTCATGTTTGCAGATCCGACGACGGTGGACCGGATTACTCGCTTCCACCGCCGTTTAAAATGCACAAACCCGTCGACCTACATGCCTCTTGCACGGCTACCATTGCTGAACTAAGAGAACAATTAGCTAAGATGCAACAGTCATCAAAGCAAAAAGATGCGCAAATTTTCACCAAAAACAAATTGGTAAGTAGAAATTTACAGCGCTCCGGTTAGGGCTCGAACGAACGAGGGAGATTCTTTTGTGAAATACCCTGAATTTTTTTTTGTTGATAGATTTTTGATCTGAGAGAAAAACGTTTCGCCGCCGAAACTGAGCTGCGCAAAAAGATGGACTCTGATAAAAAAGGCTACAATAGGCATGTGGAAATGTTGACGAGTAAAATCCAAACACTACAAAAGGAAGTTGACGCTTTGTCAAAGATATGTCGCAAGCGGAATGCTGCTGCAAAGTCCGGCGATAAGGCGAAATAAATTTCATAGTAGGTTACTTGTACTATTATGGTAGTACCCTATTTTATAGTGTCTACCAACGTTGTATTGTTTTCTACTTAGATGTACAAGTCCACCATAGTCTGTTACGTGGCCGCCCAAGCTGTCGATATCCGGATGTCCTAGTCCTACAAACTAGGACTTAAGATTAACTTAATACTACATATTAAGTTGAATTTAAGTGTTCCCGGATCGACATTGGCGTGTCTTTTATTTTCTTATACCCATGTTAACTTTGTATAATGGCTCGTACTATAAATAATATTTTGTATGATTTGTATTTAATATTTTCAATTGTTTAATTTGTACTTAATATTTTGAATGTCAATCTTGTTGTATACCTGTACTATAAATAATATCTTATGTTTTCATGATTTATAATTCATATTTTCAATTGTGGGCTTTTTTTTTTGCTGTATACATCTGTAACTTATTTAAAACTAGACCAATTCCTTCGAATAGGAACTCTATAAATCACAAATTATGTCTAGTTTGTACTTTGGGGGAGTAAAATTTGAAAAAGTTTAATTCTTCACAGACGAAAGTTGAAAAAACAAAAAAAAACCGTTCGAGTTTTTAAGTTAGAACTTTTACTGGCTATAGTTCCAAGAAAAAGAGTCAGATTAAGTTGAAATGTATAAGAAATAATTATTTGGTATGCCCGCACCCGTCAGTTGTGTCAAATTTAAACTATACTCATTTTCCACCCCCCTAGGGGGGGTACAAGTTTTTTTGTTTTTCGGGGTTTTTAGCCGTAATTTTAAAACTTTTGGGTTGAAAATTTGCCAGTAGTTGGAACTCATATGTATCTATAACATATAAAACGAAAAAAAAATTCGGCACTACAGTTTTTTTTTAATTGCCAGGAAACTGTGTTTTCGCAGATTTCGTATATTTTAACAAAAACACCTAAAATCTTTAAAAAAATTGATCAAATCAAACACAATTACTATTAGATACTATTAGGTTTTGTGCTCAAGTACCACTTTTGACTTAAAGTTTACACAAATTCAATTTTTTTTTTTTTAACTTAAAACCCGGTGTACCAGATGGGAGAAACAAACAGACACTAAAAACTATCAGTTGGTAACGGCTATCCGTGTTAGATTAGGTTAGGGCCCAATGATCGGTGTCATAATATTGTGTTTATTACATGATATCACAGACGACTAAATCGTGCAGCTGATTATAGTAGACAATCGATTTATTGGGAAAAAAACCTATCCGTGTACTTATTAAGACACTTAATGATTCTGATACGACAAAAACCATTGTCGTTATCTCGTTATTTTATAGCCTGCGTTATATAACCTTACCGAAGGTCAACTATGAGTATATAAGGTCCAACTACCTGCAAATTATGAAGAGGACTGTTGTTTTTTGGATTCAGATTAAGTGTTGGTTTTTATGCAGTATACCGCCCCAAATTGTATTTTATATTACACACTTTTTTTAACACTAATGCACTAATGTGAAATTATCTTATATAAGATAATCTGCTTCGTGCTAATTTTAATTTTTTAGTTTATGAACTTGTAGCTCTAATTTTGTATAAAATATTTCATTATTTTATTACTATGTTCAAATTAAGATATATTTTAATAATAATTAAGTCATGAATGATAATACTTTATTTTATGACTAGATCAAATCTCGTGAACATTTAACATTATGATACTGCTCCTATACTATTATTAAAAAAACACAATTTTTTAAAATCTCCATAAAAGGTTATTGTTAAATAACAGGCAACAGCCGGCCGCCAATGGCTATAAACGTTAGTAATATCTTTGATTATTAATATTATAGATAGCCCACCGAGACAAATTTAAGTTCTGGACGTCAACACGGGATTAGCGCTAGTTGTATCAATTTCATTGAAAACGATACTACTAGCGCCCAACCCGTGTCGACGTCCAGAACTGAAATTTGTCTCGGTGGGCTATCTATAATATTCATAATCAATGGTAATATTTAACTAATAAGTAATACATGTAGGTAAAATTTATTGTTTTCTCCATCAGTATATGATTTAATTTTAATTTAAATGTAAGAAAATCAATTTTTCTTTAGAAAATAACAAGAAATTAATATACAGGGTGGGGCAGTAAAACGGATCTATGAAAAGGTTTTTTTAGTTGCATTTTATTTTGTACATACATTTTTATACAATTTTTGTACAATATTTTTTATGGGAGTAAAACGACATTTTGGTTTCATTTTTTTCTCCCCTTAGCTACATAACATGAACAACAAAACATTTTGACCTAAAATGGCAATAACGATTTGAAGAATACATATGAAGCCACGTGTCATTTTAAATATTTTTTCTTGATATATCTTCAACATGGGCAATAACACGTTTTGAACTGTAATGACATTGGCACGTTTAGCTTTGGGCTTGGTAATGATATATTTTGGAAAATAAGCACATTTTCATTCTTATTTAACCCATTCAATTTTCCAGAGTATCTTCGGATAGATATTTTATTTTTATTTTCCCACTCTTTTTACAATAAGAACACGTGTGGACTTTTTCAATTTTAACAATGGTACGTTATGGAAAAGAGCAACTCACTAATTATAAGTAAACATAAACGACAATTAATGTAGTGGTAAAAACTTACAATTGTTTCTTATTTAAGTCCATTTCTTATTCTACGTATACCAATGAGATTGCCAGATGTGAAGATACAGTTTTTTATATCTTGAATTAATAAAAGAGATCATTTTAACAATAGTAATTATTAAATTCGACCTTGCTGTATCTTAACTTAACTTTTATAAATACAATTAGCCAGTTTAATATGATTATTTTTATTTTTCATGCCAGTTCTAAATTAGTTGATTCGTTTAAGTCCTTTAAAAAAATTGTTTAAACCTTTTTGGCTGTGATCCTTTTTTTATTGCAAGATGTTGTAACAACCAATCACCGATGTGCCATTTTATGATACTACAATACTACATACAAATGTAATAGTGATGACATTTAACATTTATCGAATGATAATAGTTGCGTATTATGACAACCTCCAATTTGATTTTAATTCCTGTTTATACAACATAGTGCTATGTTGTACAATACCATATTGTCAATCGATCAATAGAACTTGTCTCGTTTGCTCGATTGTTAACTTTTGTTCCATATAACGTATACGTGAGTTTACTGGCTAATGTCGAAAGCATTCGATTTACTTTTAAGCCATATGGCAAAAACAACGACCACGGATAACGATCCGTCATTTCTGATATTATTTGTGCCGTACATTTCTCTCGTGATGCTCACTTCAAAATAAACAACAAAAAGACACAAACGACAAATTTTTATTGTAAACATTTTTACACCGAGTGTAAAATAATACTTAATAACTTAACAAGTAGTCATTAAGATTTGGTTATCGACCATTTTCAGTTAAAAAAGCACTTTAATCATTTCTATAGAAAAAAAGTTTATTAAAGTTTTGTTTTTCTATGTTCCAGAAAAGTTAATTTTTATTAAAATCATAATGTACAGCTAATTAGAGAAAAATCCGAGTGAGCCGTGGAAATTACTATTGTGATATAATGACGGTGATGTAGTAAACCCACGTATTGCACATGTGTCCCTATAAGGGCATGTCCTCCTTTGCGTCTATGCATTGTTACTAAGACGTGACCGATGGGTGTCCCCTTCAAATAATTTAATTATACTTTTGTTTTAATTGCATTATTTTATTATATTCGAGTAGAGTGACGGCGTCGAGTAGTCAGTAGTCGATTACCAATAGTAGTGATTGCACTACGCAGTTATTATTATATTAACTTCAAATTTATTATACATTATTATACTGCTAACGTATTAGATTACTTATTGTAATATTAACCAATTACTCTATAATACTTTTCTTATAATTATTATATATATATTACAATTAACTAAAAAGTGTTCAACTTATTAAAACCTACTCCTAGTTTTCCGTTACAAACGTTGGTCGTTTACGGTGTTCTGTACGCGGTCATCCGACCGGTGCACTACAGTGATAATTATTATGATTATTGCGTTTGTGTTTCGAAATTGGGCGCCAAAACCAAAATAGGACTCCGACCGGTCACACTACTTATTATGTAGACATTTTAAGGGGAAAAAATGAAAAAAAATTCGCCTGTCGTCAACTAATTTTGGAATAATTGAGTTAAATTAAAAAAAATAAACACCAGTACCTCAATAAACTACAGCATCAACTAGGGCACCGGTCTCACTACTTTTCAGTTTACCCAAGGCGGTTATGAATCACAACACGTGTTGGCAATATAGTGACGTTTACCGAAATCGGAGACCTCCAGCAAGACGTTTGACGGATTGACTTGTAAGTATACCGTCTTGAAAAATAATTGACTTGAGCGACGATTGACGGCGGGTGAGCACACCGCGGCACACGTGATCCAATAATACATAATATATTTTGTCAGCCAGACACCGCGCAGACTTATATGTAGACCTGTGTATATAGTTCCAAGTATATAAGTACTTGCACAAGACCGGTGACGTGTTAACGTATACAACGATTTGTTTTTAAAAAATCGATCAGCACATAAAAAAACACCACGACGTCGTCGTGTCGGCGATGATAGCGTATAATCCTCTAAACAATATTTCCTTATAATAATATTACTATGACGTATCTTAGGACAATCTTAAGATCATGGGCCGTCGCGTACTTACCGCACAGCTGAAAGAATATTGTGACCCACACTGCAAATGCATAACATGCGATATTACTAAAAAATATATTTGCATAAAAAAACAAACCAGTAAACTTGTGAAATACAAAATCGTTTTATTTTACAATATTATGTAGTTTGTGTTCCAAGTTATATAAGACGGGTTACGCACCATGGCTGTGGCGTACAGCTGCTTGGAGTATATACAATTAGTTTATACAATAATAATATAAGTTATGTGAAAATTGTTAATGTATGATAACATTATATGATATGTGAACGTTTCAAATGAATAACAATATACATTACAATGACACTGACGATTATCCATACTAGAAACATCGGCAGAAATACCATGATAGTCAGAAGTTTCAGCAACAGTGCATAAAAAGTCAATACAAGTAGCAAAGGTGCAATAGCCGTGAGTAAGAGTACCAGTATGACAATACTAGCAAAAATCAGCACAATAGCTACTGCACTGACCACAACTCCGTAACACACCTTTGCGAATAGGCCATTGCCCATTTCTCGGATGCCAGTCAGAATGGTCGTTCCAACAACCTGTTAAATACATTTGAAGAATACAGCGATAGAGTTAAATTCAAAAATTAATTTTAAATTTACAAGTTCTGGTCAGTGGGGTAGGTATATAACTGTTAAAAACAAAATAATATGTAAATTTCTATGAGAAGTTTATTACCTGTGTGTCGACCTGCAGGATCGGCAAATTTGGTTTTCCAAATTCAATAAGTGAAGTTCTGTCAAGGTTTTTGACTTCGGGCAACACCATGCCAAATCCCGGGTAGGAAATCATATGTACACTGCAGTGCAAATGGCGGCTGTCCATCGTCAAATTCCAACTGACTTGTTCTTCCTTATATAACTTTTTGAGAAAGTTATTTTATATTTTAATAGATTTCTGAAGAAACTTTTAAGCGCAAAATATTTAAATTTCTATGAGAAGTTTATTACCTGTGTGTCGACCTGCAGGATCGGCAAATTTGGTTTTCCAAATTCAATAAGTGAAGTTCTGTCAAGGTTTTTGACTTCGGGCAACACCATGCCAAATCCCGGGTAGGAAATCATATCTACACTGCAGTGCAAATGGCGGCTGTCCATCGTCAAATTCCAATTGACTTGTTCTTCCTTATATAACTTTTTGAGAGAGGTATTTTATATTTTAATAGATTTCGGAAAAACTTTTAAGCGCAAAATATTTAAATTTCTATGAGAAGTTTATTACCTGTGTGTCGACCTGCAGGAGCGGCAAATTTGGTTTTCCAAATTCAATAAGTGAAGTTCTGTCAAGGTTTTTGACTTCGGGCAACACCATGCCAAATCCCGGGTAGGAAATCATATGTACACTGCAGTGCAAATGGCGGCTGTCCATCGTCAAATTCCAATTGACTTGTTCTTCCTTATATAACTTTTTGAGAGAGGTATTTTATATTTTAATAGATTTCGGAAAAACTTTTAAGCGCAAAATATTTAAATTTCTATGAGAAGTTTATTACCTGTGTGTCGACCTGCAGGATCGGCAAATTTGGTTTTCCAAATTCAATAAGTGAAGTTCTGTCAAGGTTTTTGACTTCGGGCAACACCATGCCAAAACCCGGGTAGGAAATCATACCTACACTGCAGTGCAAATGGCGGCTGTCCATCGTCAAATTCCAAATGACTTTATGTAGTCCTGATTGGCTCATTGTTCCAACCAACACAACGACCATCAACACAAAAACCGTAAAATACAGGCTATACATATTGTACTAGCTGTAAGAAATCCTTCGAAACAGGAAAAATTAGCAAAAACGGTTCGGAGAAATATGTTGTTTAACACTGAAATGGTGCGGTGATACAAATGTAATAACAGTTACGTTATAAACAAGCCGTTTTTAATACACATGTACCTATATTAGTAGTATTTGCCAGCATATATAAATATATAGAATGTTTTATTTTAAATAACATCTGTTCTACTTTTTACCGCGAATAGTTTCGAAGTGTATTTTACACTTGTTGTAGGTATAATATGTTAGACCTATCTTCAGACTTATAAAATCTATAGAAATCACTGTGATAGTCTGACAATCAAAAAATTATCATTACATCCTCATTACTGTACACATATTTATTAAGTATACATTAAAGTCGAAATTCTTAATTATTATTAACAATAATAATATATTTTTTTTTTTTTCATAGGTCTAATATATTATGATATACTTGTTTAAATCTAACCTAACCAAATTAGTATACTAAGTATTTATATATAAAACGCAGCATTAATGAAAACACATTTATAAGTGTATATTCTACTGCACTTTAGGTACAATGTTAACATTTTTTTTAAGAATATTGTTAAGTGCATTATTATGCATATTATGTCGTTCGTGTACAGTGTATGAACTGTCAGGCTCCAAGTCTAATCTAACATGAAGATGTATTATTATATATTTTCTACGGTGTATCCAACTTGATCTGTACATTGCACACTGGAATAAGACGTATAAAGATAACTCGGATGATAAAACCGAATGACACGTGGCCCATCCGTGATTGACGGGTCGTCGATGATTTACTATGGTAAACGCGAGTATAAGCAAAGACCGGTATCGGGCGCTTTACGGTACGGTTAGGTTACAGGCAGTCATAGTTATATCAGTCAATAGTGCCCGGCCTGAATAATTGTGAAAAAGTCATTACCAAATCAAAAGCTGCCTGGAATAAAATTAATCATAAAAAAAAAATGCAAATATTGACTTCCAACAATGTACAAACCGAACGATATTATCATCTCTGTACACCAATAGGTAATAGTAAAGTATAAGCAATTTTTCATACAAATCTTAATTTATAGCTTCAACTATAGTGTATACAGCAATGAGGATACTTAGTATTGATTGCCATTTTTTTATTTTTAGACTATCACAGTCATTTCTTTAGGAAAATTACAAATGTTTTCCCATCAAAACTGCTTTGCGAATGAACAAGTATGTGAGGCCAGTATTAACAGTAGATTTTCACAATGTATTGGAAAGAACTTAATAAAAAACACAAATAAAAAAAAAATGGTGTTTTTTTAGTATAAAAAATGTAACGTGTATCGTCCGGTATTGATATTGAATTGAAACAAATGCTATAAATATGGGTCGAATAACTTGTGTGAGTTCAGGAGGCTTTGAAAATCTTAGATTCTCAAATTAGCTCTCATGTTTTCCAGTCTTTACTGAGCTTTTGTATAAGAACCAATATTGCCTGTATCTGGAAGATGCGCAATATTAAAGATAGAATATTATACCAGTTTAAATAATACTATCACGATTTATTGATAGCGGTGTAAGATCATTAATAAGAACAACCGTGTCTTCGATAATAACTTAACTCTGAAACTACTACACATAAGGGTTTTAATTGACGCCATTTTGTTTATTCGACGACGACGACCTACGTGTACTTAACTTGCGGTAAGAGCCGATGATGAATCCACAATAATTGAGTCGGTACCGATTTTCAGCGCAACCGGTTGTCGGTTAAACATATTTGTGTACAATAAATATGTCATGTTTACATATTATTATATTTTACCTTTCTTCTGTTGGCTTTACAACGATAAGTTTTAAAAAAAAAGAATGTCACTCGTAGCTGATCAACACTTTTAATTAAATCATCTAATCAATTCTGCTTAAAAAAAAAAATGTTTCCTAATGGAGTGAAATTTTAGTGAAATCGTAGAATTTTTTTTTATTTCGTTCATGCATTTTTTCGCGATTTCATATTTAAAAAAAAGCACATATCATTACAGCTATGTTACATACCGATTTTAAATATATTTATGTAGTATGTATTATTAACATATTGTTGTGCAATATTAAGTTGTGTAACTGTGTTTTCCGTAGTTCGTCAGATCGCATGTTATATATGTTTGCTTGAGCTGTAAGCTAAATGTGAAGAAATTCAATTAAATGCTGTTTAATCAGAATCTTTATTCAGAAAAAAGAACACAGTTTTATTATGAATTTATTATAAACAAATATATTTATTTTATATTTTGTCCATTGAAAAATATAGTAAATGTACTGTAAAAGTTTAGTTATCCACTTTTGTAATTTACCTACTAATCTATCTTAAATGTTTTCACAAATATGTTTATCATAAATAACATTATACTCACATTGTTATACTGTTAATGGAAACTAGTTTTTTAATTATTTGATAAATAATTGCAATAGGAAAAATATTCAACCCGACCTCCAATTAATTATATGCGTTGCATTACAATGGAGCTGTTGTACAAATTAGACTTTTATACAATTATACAAAATCTACTGTTCTCTTCTAAGACCTTTCCCTCGGATCGATTCTATTATAAATTATAGCTGTTACTCGAAATAAAATGTTCATTATAATTTGTTTTTCTAATAGATTGTGCATCAGTACTTGTTCATTTTTGCGGTTTACTTCGACCTTTGGCAGAGCGAATTTCTTTTTATAGTATTATTTTCAGAAATATTTGGATGAACATAAGAATAGTGATGCGATGCTCACAAATCGACCCTATCGTTTAATATTGTTTTTTTTTTGTTCAAGCGGTTATTGTCAATCAATTAAAAACTTAAACGAAACAATACCGTCTCGCTCGTCGTGTAATAATTTATTGTTTTTGCATATTTTTGCAACGGAAATCTTTGTAAATTAGATTCTTTTTTTTTTTCATCTTCAGCTGTTTGTTGCTGCTGCAGATTTATTTTTTAAATCAAAACGCCCAAATTTCCCGGCAACCCATACCACAGTCACGACGGTATCCGAATAGTGTAGATAGTGTACATTATATTATAAAACTTGAGTAAAAAAAAAAATTAAACTAAAACTGGTACTTATAGTCCAAATTTTGTTAATTTAATGTGTTATGTATACATAAGAGTTCTAACTTAAAACGAATTTTCTACAAAAAGGTCCTAAAATACTTCAACATTGTCAATGATGATATTTAACGATCTATTGGTATAATAGAAGCCCAGTGACTCAGATTGACAGATTTTTTTTTTTTAGGAATTTGTTATCATTATTTACAAATGTTGAGGACATCCATAATAATCATAAATTGACTTCCGAAACAGAGGCATCATTATATTCTGAAACGTATTATCGATTATAAAGTCACAGCTAAACCAATTTAAATTCTTTCACAAAAAGTTCAAATATATTACCAAATGTGGTAAACAGACAACAGTGAACAAAAATACGTTTTTTTTTTTGGTTTCTATAAATATTATAAGTGTGAAGGAGATCTTTTTTTTTCTTTATTACGATTTTCTGTTCGTAATACAGAACCAAAGTCACACACTAATTTCACACTTTATAAATTATGTGTTAAATTTAAATATTAAATATATGTAACGGGGTATCAGAATTGAAGATGTTATAATTATTTTATATAGCTTATTGATTATTCGTCAGAAATGGTGTAATTCTCCTGATGATAGAGGCCTCTTTAATATTTAAATGTGTACAAATAAGTAGGAATGGGTATGTGTATTGATAAAATAATAAAAAAACACGTTGTTGTATAAACGCAAAAAAATTTAGTTGTCTGCAGTAGACATAACACATGTGTTCGGTGTAAGAACAGCAAGTGTTTTTACCCCGTTGTCGGTAAATATCAATACTAAAAAATGGAGAATGCATAATGGATGGACCAGATTTTTACTTATGCATAATGGAAAATTCATCATACAAATATTTTGTTGAAATATAATTTTACGGCTAACAATCAAAACATAGATTTAAACCCTAATTTATTCATAAATCTGTTTTTACACAACATTTTTTGAATAATGACACATTCCAATGTCAATTTTATTTTCATGCCAACATAATATATAGGGTGTTTTGGTCCATTGTAAATTATGTATACATTTTAAGGCGATTAAACTAGAAAGATTTTAACACGCGTACTTAAGGTCCATACATAGTATACAGGGTTACTAGCGGAATGTATGTATTTAGATGTTGCACATTTTGTATGTTTAAAATATCAGTTCTTTAAATTCGTTAAAAAAAAAAAAAAAAAATAGTGTTATAAAAATGTAGAAATAAAAATTAAAAGATAATAGAAAATGTATGCATGAACTGACTTGTTTTGACAGAACAATGAAAGCCATATAAATGATTATTGTTATATTTTATATTTTGTACTTGCATCAATAGACTTTTAATAGGTTTAACATGTCTCTTTCAGTTCTTAATAATATTGTAAAAATGATTTTTTTCCCCTCATGTTGATTCATAGGATAAACCCAATACTTAGTTACCTATTGAAACAAAGAGTAAATATAGAATCGGTTTAATTGGTGTTCGTATTCAGTTCAATTGAAGTAAATTAAATTAGGTTGAATGTAAGTTTTGTATTGTAAGTCGTAAAATAATATTTCAATAAAATATTTGTATGATTTAGCCATTAGCATAAATAAAAATCTGGTAAAAATCTCAACCGTGCTTGTGCACGGTACACGGTTTGACAAGTTTGCGAAGGGGAGGTCACAGTAAAGGCGTGACGGATTTTCTTCAAATTGCGAATAAATGTTATTTTTGAGAAATAAAAACACCCTTATTTGAGCGTTTGTGCCAATGCGTCCTAATTCCAGAGATAATCAATTTCAATTTCATTTTTGGTATATCCTTAAAAGACTATTTTAAATTTCTTTAAAATCGAAATGTTCGTCGAGAATGAACAGTTCTGGGTAAAATACCGGGTTCAAATCGCTCCCCCCTCTCAACAAAATACTTTATAATTTTTACTTTTTACCCAAAAGTACTTAACTTATTCATTGGGTTTTCCGCAAGTTTTACAACTCGCCTGATGATTACTAAAATGTTTTTTTGTATAATTGCACATTTTGAATTCAACCTGAAAGTTGTTTATTATACACGTTAATGATTAAATATGCCAAGCCTGCATACGAAAAGGACTTCGTTCCAAACGCGTTTGCGGAAGAAATTTTTTTTTTTATATAAAAGTGACGAGTATAGTACTTATGACATAGTTTTTTTACTTTCTTTTTCAATATCGTATGATTTAAACCAATGTTTTTTTTTGACGTTAAATAGTACCATGGAATAATTTGAATTTTAGCAGAAATTTCGATACAAAAATAAACGAGTAAAATAAAATTTTGTTTTGCCTGTTTTGGTTGTGGTGGAATACACTTACTTCCGTTTTTGCTGGGTTGGGTTTTAGTGAGTTCTGTGTATAGAATCTGTCCAATTTCTCCAGCGCATGTGTGAGTGTCTGTTCCACTTCACTGAAAGTTTTGCCCTGCGCAGTTATCGCTAAATCGTCGGCATACAGGAAACGGCGAGTAGTTTCCATAATGGGCTGGTCATTTGTAAAGACACATTAAAGAGTATTGGTTCGACGACACTATCTCGCAGGAGGCCATTTTTTAATTTATCCATCGGCCTTTTTCGGTCTTGTAGTCTAACACGGCATCTTCTATTGCGACCCGTTGACTCAATTACTCTCGTTAATAGACGAAATCTATTAAAAAAAAAACATTTTTGGATATTTAAAAAGCTCGGAATTTTACCAGACGATTTATAAGCTATCCGAATAGAATAAATAATTAAATTGGCTTTTAGAAATCATTGTTTATTATTAGGTATTGTTGTTATCTATTATTTATAACAGTATTCAGTTATTTTTTGTCAGCAAGTCTCAAGAACTTATCCGTTTGATTGACTTGAAGAATCCAACTGATTTTGCGAAAATATGGAAAAGATGGTGTTAAATTCAGCGCTAGTGGCCGGAGGGTTCGTGGCAGGAGCTGGAACTTACGGCCTGGTGCAATATGCGGTGGGTTGGTGGCGCAGCTCACGATTGACGGTACGTATGAATTAAAAAAATATTTCACTGTCATACTTAAGGAAACGGTCGCACACACAACTCCGCTTGACAATCTTTACGTGTTAAGGTCGGGTCCGAGCCGGGATCTGTCCGGGTGCAAGAAAACGATTATCCATTGAGTTTTTGCGCCACTGCGCCCAAATTACCTTGCTTTAGGTAAACTGCGCCCCGTTTATAATTTGGTTTAAAAAAGGTTACATGTTACAAGCTGCGCCCAGCTTCTTATCGTCGGTATGAAATGCAAACAGCGCCCGAATCAATACAATCGCAGAAATATTAATATTTGGCCTCGGATGAAGATAAACGGACGTCGCTTTCATTTAACGCAATCGTGGATTAGACATATCCAACAAAATGGCTCGAGTATTGACTATAACTTATAAACAGTGATATTAAAAAGGGAGGGGGGGGTTAGTTCAATGCTTAAGTGGAAATATTACTGAACCACCTTCGCCCCTGTATTTAGGTACGAATGTACGAATATATATATATATATATATATATATATATATATATATTCATATATTTACGAGCGTTTTAGGTCGGGTTGAGAACTTTTAATCTGCAAGAGATAAGAGAGATAATTATACATAAGAAGATATTTTTATAGATTTATTTTTCGGATCTAATTACAAAAAATGTATCTACTATTTGGTATAATAAAATAATAAGTAGTACAAATATTAAGTTTAACATTTAGAGTTTATTAAATTTTATTTTATTAGCAGAAATGCCGTGCAGAAATAATAAAAAAATCTAAACGTATTTTATTATACCTAACATTAATTGATGTTGTCGTACAAAATGGCGCACGCCCGTCTATCACGTGCGTGCGCTCAAATGGCACCTTCTGATTGGCTGATTGTGTAAACGAAAAACAGCAGCCATTTTCTAACAAGGAGAATTACTTTGAAATGTACACATTTTTTCATATATCTTAAATCGACCTATTTTCTAACCTCCAGCAAAATCTATATGTGGTGCGGTTGGGCGTGATCGGTCTCGGGACTGAGGGGTACTGGGTTCAAATCCGGTTCCACTCCCCAAGACTTTTTGCATTTTTTTACAACTTTTTTTCAACTCTTATGGTAATTTATATTGCAAGAAGTCTAAGCACTTATAAAATAATTATATTTTACTACTACAGAGTACATTTTTACCCTTAAAAGTTACCCTCGCGCCAATACGTTTAAAATAAATTTTCATCATCAGACGCTGAACTCTAACAACGCGTTAGTGAGTCCGGGGAACGTTAAGTTGGTGTCGTTCTAGCAGGGTACAGTAAAATTATATTAAATTGGTTTGTTGATTTTTAGGTTAGTTGTTAGATTCGTGTCGGTTTCAAATGTTGTTGATTCATTGTTCGAGGATTGTCGTGCCGGCCACTAGCGTTTGTAATAATTGTTCCTTGCGGAGAAAAACAGGTATGCACAGTATTGAGTCGCTACACTGCTGTTCACCCCAAAAATTGTAGTCCCTATAACTTACAGGCCTCAGAGTGGTCGCGTGGGTAGAACTAAGCTAATACTGTGCGTATCCTGAAAGGTATATATTATTATTTATTTTATACCTGTCTTCATTTAACAACTGGTGTAGAACTGGATCAAAATCTGCTAGTAATTTACTATCACTTTCTCAGTTAGTCTTAACAGTTTTAAATACTGTAACCATGGTTTAACTACAGAGCAATCACTAATATCAGTGTTATTAGGCTGCATATCGATTTTCAGAGAACTACTATAAATATCTACTATTATAAAATCGATAAGAACTGTTTGACAAATAGATAAATATTTAAAAAATTTGATTTTTATAACTGCATTTGTTCTTTAATCAGGACCTAGACTGAAAGTATCTAAGTTAGAAATTGTGCCCCAAAATTCATCTTATAGTGCCCATTTAGCAGGGCGTCACCCTGCCCGCCCCCCGGTAGTTTCGGCACTGGTAAACAATAAAAATTATTAATTGTACTTCTGCTTTTTTTTTTACTTCAACCTAACAAAAATTACATTCTTTGGTTCTTTTTTGTTTATTCAAGGCGTTTAAAATAGGCTACACGGAGCACATAAAATTGCCTATTTTACAGCCGTTAAGGCACCTGTGTTCAATACTTCCTGTTCTGTGTCGCTAAACTGTTTTATAACATCTCTATTAAGCATCGACAAGCATTAAACAACCTTGGTCAGGCAGTAGATAAATGGCATGCAATATTGATTGAGCTAGCGTTAAGCAAATTGGACAAGTTGACTCTACAACAATGGGAACGGTCGTTGGGCACAACTGATGTAGTTCCATTTTCCCAGTTTGAAATTTTTCTCAACTCTCGTATTAGGTTACTTGACGCGTTTGAAAGTGGTCAGCGAGGACTTGTTGTGTTTAACAGAAAATCCGACGAGCACAAATCTACCGGCTCAAAGAATAAATTGTGTTTATTACTCAAAGTTCTCCCTCACAATGTCCATTATGTCGCGGTGATCACTTGTTTCATCGATGTTACAAGTTCCGGAGCATAAAGGTTTCTGAAAGATATGAAGTAGCAAAGGGATCGCGCGTCTGTTTTAATTGTTTGTCACCTAACCACAATGCAAAGGGTTGTTCGTCAAGCAACTGTCGCACTTGTTCAGCTCGCCATCATACTTTGCTGCATTATGATGCAATTAAGCGAACATCAAATGTTCAACCTAAAAAGGAACCAACACAATCCCTAGTTAAAGACTCAACAGAAAATGATCAACCTTCTTCGTCCTTAGTATTATTATTAGTCGACATAAAAATTAGTTGTGTACAGAAATCAGTCATACATTATAAAAATAATGAGGGCAGTAATAGCACAGTGCTGGCGTTACATTGAACTAAAAATATCCTAAATTTCCAGGTTACAGTTTAGTAGCTTTATCTATCACTTCCCTACGTGAAATAAAATTTGTTGACAATTGTACGCCCTATAAGCTGTGGTAGTCTATTACAGTTGTGATAAAAAATAACTTAATATGCCAAATCTAGAGTAGAGAAATATGAATACATTGGGTTTTTTTTTTACATATATTTAAATATTGTATTAATTAGTTTTGTTTGCGTTTAGGGAGAGGAACATAATGTGGAACCACACCCAAATGAACCTATATTAACAACAGAACACAGAGTAGACGAAGACGAAGTCGAAGAGGTCCCACGTGGACCAAAGCCGGATTTGGTAAGTCTAAAATACTAGAAATTGACTATGGCCAAATTTTATTCCCCCTTTTTTACAATCCATAAATGCTTATAGACTAATTTCCTTAAAAGGGTTGGATAATTTTTCTTGCCACTGGCTTTCCTGGTACCACACTTCGTTCCATTGAACTAAAAATATCCTAAATTTACAGATTACAGTCTAGTAGCTTTATGAATCGCTTCCCTACGTGAAATAAAATGTTTTACGATTGTACGCCCCATAAGCTGTGGTAGTCTATTACAGTTGTGATAAAAAATAACTAAATATGCCAAAACTGGAGTAGAGAAATATAAATACATTGGGTTTTTTTTTTACATATATTTAAATATTGTAGTAATTAGTTTTGTTTGCGTTTAGGGAGAGGAACATAATGTAGAACCGCACCCAAATGAACCTATATTAACAACAGAACACAGAGTAGACGAGGAAGTCGAAGAGGTCCCACGTGGACCAAAGCCGGATTTGGTAAGTCTAAAATACTAGAAATTGACTATGGCCAAATTTTATTGCCCCTTTTTTACAATCCATAAATGCTTATAGACTAATTTCCTTAAAAGGGTTGGATAATTTTTCTTCCCACTGGCTTTCCTGGTACCACACTTCGTTCCATTGAACTAAAAATATCCTAAATCTACAGGTTACAGTCTAGTAGCTTTATTAATCGCTTTCCTACGTGAAATAAAATGTTGTACGATTGTACGCCCCATAAGCTGTAGTAGTCTATTACAGTGGTGATAAAAAATAACTAAAAATGCCAAAACTGGAGAAGAAAAATATTAATACCTTGGTTTTTTTTACATATATTTAAATATTGTATTAATTAGTTTTGTTTGCGTTTAGGGAGAGGAACATAATGTAGTACCGCGCCCAAATGAACCGATATTCATAACAGAACACAGAGTAGACGAGGAGGTCGAAGAGGTCCCACGTGGACCAAGGCCGGATTTGGTAAGTCTAATATACTAGAAGTTTACTATAGTCAATTTTTTTCCCCTCTTTTTACAATCCATAAATGCTTATTAACTAATTTTCTTAAAAGGG
Source organism: Adelges cooleyi (assembly GCF_023614345.1). NCBI lineage: Eukaryota > Metazoa > Arthropoda > Insecta > Hemiptera > Adelgidae > Adelges > Adelges cooleyi. The sequence continues at coordinate 48,553 of NW_026095927.1, read as the reverse complement.
TTGGATAATTTTTCTTTATTTTGTTTTTTAATTGAAGTTTTTGGGGTTTAAAAAATCTGAAAATTAGACCACAGGTAAATTTAAAATATACAATTATATCAATTTTTTCTTTATTTTGTTTTTTCAGCGACGTTATATGGAAATGTTGGTTAGAGAAGAGGTAAGTACCAAAAATAAAAATTTGTCGTTTAATGAGATACTATGGGAATACGACCCTAGAATGCATGGACATTTAATCGACTATACTGGAAGATTCATTATGGATAAGACAATAAATTTCTATTAAACTATTTCGAATTTTGTAGTTTTTCAATTGAAAACTTTTGTTTATGTTATTTTACAATATGAGGTCGTATTCAAATATGTATCTTTCTGATTTTCTCTCAGAGCTCTATCAACTTTTAAAATTTAAATGGTAACATCTATGTATATTTTATTGGCTCTTTTAATTAGTTAAGGGCGGTAAAGTTGTAAAATTCTCCTTCCCCTCTCCATATTTATTACATATTTATTGTTATTTCAAAAATTTTTAAGCAAATTATCGCTTATCTAAAAAGTTTATCAAATATTTATACATGGAACCTGAGTTTTAAGAGTTGATTACACCCTGGAAAGTTGTTAATAAAACAATTTTTTTGATAATTTTCAGAGGAGGAACCATGCTTGTATGAGGTGCAAGGAGTTCGGGCACCTCGGGCACCAGTGCCATCTGCCCTGGGTGGAGTCCAAAGAAAGTCCCGAACATTATGCAAGAAGAATGAGGGGGCGCCGTAGGCGTTAGAGATCACTCTAGTGATCTCAGTACATGCACCGTTCTATACCCTGTTCGCTAAGAGAGCATGCCGGCCAGTGTTGGGAAAAATCGTAATCATAACTACCATTACGTTTATAATCATGAAAATTTTAAGGTGTGATTACGATTACGCCCAACACTGATGCCGGGTTTGCGCGTGTAGACTGAAGACTAAGTAGCAAGACTAAGGCAGGCAGACAGAGCGGACTTACGGGGGAACGTTAGTCACATGCCGCAACCCAACGAAAATTGGCCGTTCTGCGCACCCCCCCCCCCCCCCCCCCGTGGCACCAAGTGTGACTAACGTTTCCCCCGAAGTCCGCCCTGTCTGCCAGGCTTAGTCTTCAGTCTACATGCGCAAACCCAGCATGCTCTCTTAGCGAACAGGGTATAAAATGGTGCATGTACTTTTTGGCCTGGCTTTGATACCGGCACATCAAAGCCGACTAGGCCCTTATTTTGGTCGCCGGGGTTCCCACTCTAGCCGCATCTTCTCCGACTTCGATACCTCCTACCACTCTACCTCTAGTCCGCCAAATGCTTTTAATCTCCAGTTCTCCGGTTTTATCGGTCCAACCACCACTCCTTATGTCCTGGGTACTTGACCCTTTAGCTCATCCGTCGTCACTCTCCTCCGGCCGCCTCTTGTTGGCGCATTGAGAGGTGGCGCAGACACTCTTGTGGCGATCTCCTATCAACCTCGCTCCATTCCACAAGTTGCTCATGAACCTTACTCGCATGTCACTGGCCGGGCCAGTGGGAAAAGCCGGCGACATTTCGGCTACCGACTACCGTTTGACAGTGTTGGGCAAATGTAATCTGTTTAATTATTACGATTAATAATAGTAATCAGTAATCATCGTGTTAGATTAATACAATCATATAAATGTAATCATGATTACATTTATGATTACATTAATCTTTCAAATGTGATCATGAAATGATTAATGATTATATTTTTTTAACCGCCATAGGTTTTATGTATTACATAATACATATATAAAAAAAAATATATGGGATGTCTAAGACGATTTGACCTTTGCAATATCATCTAGACAATTATTATTATTTTGTAATAAGCCTGGGGCGGTTAAACAATTTTTTTTTATAATGTTTTCATGATTACAATTGAAAATATAATCATGATTACTGATTACTTTTACAAAATGATAAAATGATTAATGATTAATTTAATCATGATTACAATGTTGTAATCGATTACGTAATCCAATAATAAATTAATCGGTTACGCCCAACACTGCCGTTTGAAGGGCATTACTGCCAATATCATACTACAATATACATGTATTCTTTTTTTTGTCCCTTTAAGCATTTTTGTATTGTCGTACCTATTGCACCACACCTTCAGTTTTGCGCAGGCGAACCCTCCCACTTCTGATGTGATGTGGTGTAAATAGATGAATAAAAGCCATTTAAATACAAACTCCACCCCATTGAATTGTAATAACTTCAAAGTTAACATTATAATTTTTTTTTTTATAAAAATTGTTATAATATCTAATGTAAAAAAAAATATTATGTAAAACCATCTGGTTAAAATCATATTATTCTTGATAATGTGTGTATAATAATATACAATAACCGTAATGTTAATAAATACAGTACTAATTGCTAAACAAAAAAAAATGTTTTTTATTTAACTAAAATACATTGATAATAATATACAAGGTAATGCAATGTTTAAAACCAATTGCGTAATGTAAACATTTTATAAAAAGTACAGTGTTGTTTAGGGCTTAAATTCATGTGAAATAAACACGTTGGGTATCCATCATCAGAGTGTAATTGATCTATGCGAGGACAAACAATATCTTCAAGGTTAATTATGTTAATATGTGATAAACTCATGTAAAATATCTTTTTTCTGTAGTCCATATATGGTTGTAAATGTTAAAGCATTTAAAATTATTGATAGTTCTTCCGCTTCATAATGAGGTGCCATTGAGTGAAGGTGTTTGGTTAGCCATTTGTTAACATTTTGTGTTTTAATGTTTAAAGATTGTGTAACATACATACCTACTTTTATATATATATATATATTATATATATATATGTATATATATATATAAATAAAAAATAAAAAAAGTACCAACCAACCAAGTTCATACTTACATTGGGTTCATTCGGTTTTTATCGAGAGCTCAGACAACACATCTGTCCTTTTTTTCTTTTTGTACTTTTCGTTGGTTAAAAATGGAATACGAAGTTGTCGACGGATTTCGTAAAAATAGTAAGCTACATCATAGTAATGATGGCTTTTTTTACCGCGTAAAGAAAGTGAGGCTATCGTCTACCTCACTAAGTTGTATAAAACCCAACTGCACTGCGAGAGGTATGATTTATTGCTGTATATTATTTTAGAAAATTAATCTTTTTTCTCAATATGAATTATTTGTAACCCGATTGTAAATGGAAAACTGAAGCAATTAGTAGTTAGACGTAATCGTACTTATTTTACGAATACACAATAAAGCAGTGTACCATTTAAGTATAACTCAACAGAAGATTTTTTTTAATTAGGTAATACTCCACTTAATTAGAAAAATATCTTTTAAAAGGCTTGAAATAAAAACCGTTTTATTTGATTTTTTTTAGAAAATAACACTATTTTTCAAAGAAAAAAGGCCAGCACCATGAGTTGCCCTAGTACACAATTTATAGATTTTAATATGATAATTTACAAAAATTGATCAATGGGTTAACTATCATGAATATTTTGTGGCAATTAGTATTTATATTCATAATAATTTTTTATAATCCGATTTGGTATAAAACATAACAATGATTAAAGGGATTGAAAGCGGACGGTTTTTAAGGGGTTTTATAAAAGGCAATATTTAAGAAAAAAGCAACTTTTCGAACATTTTATTTAGTTACAGGTTACTTTGTAAAAGCTAGAGGCATCATTTTTAACTTTTACAATTTATTCTCCGAGTAAATGCCATTTTGTACATACAAGAAATTAATTAAGGGAATTGCATACGGTCGGTTTTAAAGGAATTTTGTATAGGCAATATTTAGGAAAAATGGTTTTAATAAATTTTTACCATGTCAATTAATTTACCGGTTAATTTGTATAAGCTTCATGGTGTTATTTTTAATTTAAATCATTTTGTCTATGAGTAAAGCCATTTTAGTTAATATAGTATACATATTTTGTTCCATCGCACAGGCTGAACCAGTGATCCGATAATTTATCTGAAAATATATTTGAATTTGCCATGAAGTTTACTTCATCGGTCAGGGCACTTTTTTAAAATCTTATTCCTACTATGTACAAAACCCGTTTGAATATTATAAAAAATTTCAAATTTTAAAAGGGTAAAGGTAAAGGGTTTAAATTAAAAACCGAAAGTGTGCCCTGAACGATCCTAAGTAAACTTCATGACGAATTCAAATCTGTTTTTAGATTGTTTATCGGATCACCGTGTTGGCTTATGCAATTGAATAAAAATGATGTTTTGACTGAAAAAATTGACCGCATGTAATCCCCCCTTAAGACCTAAAATCTTGACAAAACTATGCCTACTTAATATGATTGAATTTTAATTCTGTATAAATATTTGGGCTCATGAGCTTTTTCCCTAGGTTACCGTGGAAGTCGGATTAATAAAACAATATAAAGGATACTAAAAACTTAAGAAATTAAAATAGGATTTAAACACAATTTTAATTGAAATATAAAATTATTTACACAATAACCTTGAAAAGAGGACGATTAACTTGACATTTTTTATATAAAATTCAAATTGGACATTCTACGTAGGCGTAATTTTGTCAGGATCTTAGGTCTAAAACTTCGAAAAAACCAGTCCGCTTTTAATCCTCTTAAGGCTGAAAACAGTTTATAACATTAAACTCTTCTTAACACGATATTGTAATTTTTTTTATTATATAAAGGACTTATCAGGAATGATAGATTTGAGGTGATCGGACTTCATAATCATGATCCTGATATGGAATATTTGTCCGCTGTACGTGTAAAAAGCCAAATTCTTCATCGTTGTTCAACAGAATTGACCAGTCTTAAAGTCATTTATGATGAAGAAATAACACAGTAATACCTACCTTTAATAATAATTTAAAAATTAATATCAATGACGGCATTATTTATTACATTATTTAAACTGAGCTGATTAATTGTATTTAAAACTTGATGTCTCACAAACACAGGCGGAGGCAACTGTGGCAGCTGAGCTGCCTCACTTAAACCTATTTTATTGCATAGTGATCTGTGATCGTTTGGTTTATCCATAAGTTATTTACATAATATATATTTGTAATTAAAAAATCTAGCAAGCGTAAAAAATTGTTTAACCTAAATAGGCGTAAATAATTGCGTAGTTAATTATAATTTAAGTATATGTTGAATCAGTAAATTGATAAAATAGGTGTACGTCTTAGTACACTTTTGAAAACTAAGTCATGCTGTAAACTACGTTCATTTAAAAATGTCCGTATATTCCTCTTAATTTAATAGAAGTAGGTTAATTTAAGCATGTTGTAAGAGTTTTAGACTACCATTATTAATTATTTACAAACTACTAAAAAGACAAGTGGCCGGTCACCGGTGGATCGGCACTGGGCGGCAAAATAACGCGCATGCGCAGACACAATGCGCCCGACACAGAAGTGTCGGCTAAAATACGGTCGGCGATATTATTTTCGGCGTGAATCTTTTCGGTTTCAATATTTTCGGTTAATACATGTTTCGGCTTAAAAATTGTTCGATGAAAATATTTTCGGAACTATTATTTTCGGCGTTAATGTTTTTCAGTTATAATAATTTTCGGTAAAATTATGGTTGGACCAAATACTTACGGCTAAAATACTTACGGCTAAAATATTTTCGGCTTTTTTATAGCCTCCCAATAAAATACTTCTTTGTATAATAGGATAATCTTGAAATATTTTACAAAATAAATAAAATATATTATATTACTTTTTTATATCCACTGTACTACTGTATATTTACTATCGGAATTTAATTCTATCAGCTTTAACGATTACGCTGTAAAGCAAAGGAAGTGTAATGGTGTATATAGTAGCTCAAAAAGGATGAATGGGGTTGCCTAGTAATACCAAAGAGTTACTGTAGTGTCAAATGTGTAATGTAAGTATAATGTTGATAATTTGAAAACTTTAATAATTTAAAAAAGTTCCTTTTTCGGTTATCATTAGTACTCAACTAGAATTGCCTCACCGATGCAACAAACAGTTAACTAAACAAAATACAATTGTGAATAAAATTCACACACAACAAATTAACTTAATTTCTGGCCAAGGGTTGTAGCGAGGTCATTGTTCCCAAATCCATTCGGCCGACTGACTTTACAAAAACAAAATGTACACGCACAAGAACTAATTAGTCATTTTTTTCCCCCTTACTTTTTAATTTTCTCAATGTTCTTATGTTAAAATTTTAAAACTAATATATACGCAAAAATAAGAATACTTGTTAAGAACCCCTTAATATTTTCTTGTGTATTATTGTATGGTGTATAAAACACACATATGGTCGTCCGATTACTGTCGGCCGACAGGAATGTGCTGACCAAAGGGTTTTAGCGTGAGACCCGACTAACGTCCCCCGTTATCCGGTGCCCTGTCGTTAGTCGTAATTCTACTATTCACTTGTGTTGTTCTACGTCTTAGTCCTACATCTTAAGTTAAACCATACTATTTAATATTGTTGTCTAATGTTATTCTATGTCTATCGTGTAACTAACATTATTTTTGTTGCGTTAATTATATTAAATCAATTCTAATTCATACGGAAACGAGTGTTGTTTCAACTTATTTACTTTGGTCACCTTGGAGCCCTAGGCCCGCATAACAAACTTTTAAATGAATATATTTATAAAAAAAAATGCAATGGATACAAAAAGTGGTTAAATGTTATTTCATATTTTTTTTTAGAACCGTCCTTGTTAAGACCATTTTTTAATAAATAATAATATAATTTTACTTAATACTAATAAAGAATAACAAATATACGAAGTAAAACAGGGCTGCGTATACTTTCGTCCCTAAGAAGGTATATTTGGCAGGCAATTCAACCGGCGCACGACCGTAAAAATACGGTCTGCCACATTACTGTCCGTAGCATTATTTTTTGCGAATACTTTTTTTTTCCGTATTTGTATGGTCCGTGACAATATTTTCCGTGACTTTACGGCTTCCCGCGCAGACTTGTATGTAAACCTAACCTAACCTTGTATATATATTTCCAGGTATATAAGTATTTGCACAAGACGGTGAAGAGTTAACGTATACAACGATTTGTTTTTAAAAAATCGATCAGCACATAAAAAAACACCACGATCATCGTCGTCGTGTCGGCGATGATAGCGTAAAATCCTCTAAACAATATTTCCTTATAATAATATTACTATCACGTATCTTAAGACAATCTTAAGACCATGGGCCGTCGCGTATTACCGCCACAGCTGAAAGAATATTGTGAACCACACTGCAAAACTTTACCTAACTGTAAACAACGATTTAAAAAGTTGTTGTAACAAATCGAGTTTCGTTTGCATAGAGTTGTTTTCTACTCAAATCTTTAATATAAACAGGGCAAGATGTTTTTTAATGTACGGTATTAATACTAACCTAACCGCCACCACGTGGTACAGGTAGGGTTAAGCGGGACGAATGTAAAAGCGTTTTTTTTCAAATGTCAGTAAAAGTATTGAGTTAAAGCTAAAAGTAATTGTCGACGGTATCTAAAAATAGCTTCACTACATATGTTCTGTTGTATAACGGTATTAATAAAAACGATCCGATAACATGCGATATTTCTACAAAATATATTTGCATAAAAAAAACAAACCAGTAAACTTGTAAAATACAAAATCATATCATTTTACAATATTATGTAGTTTGTGTTCCAAGTTGGTATAAGACGGGTTACGCACCATGGCTGTGGCGTACAGCTGCTTGGAGTATATATAATTAGTTTATACAATAATAATATAAGTTATGTGAAAATTGTTAATGTATGATAACATTATATGATATGTGAACGTTTCAAATGAATAACAATATAAATTACAATGACACTGACGATTATCCATACTAGAAACATCGGCAGAAATACCATGATAGTCAGAAGTTTCAGTAACAGTGCATAAGAAGTCAATACAAGTAGCCAAGGTGCAATAGCCGTGAGTAAGAGTACCAGTATGACAATACTAGAAAAAAGCAGCACAATAGCTACTGCACTGACCACAACTCCGTAACACACCTTTGCGAATAGGCCTTTGCCCATTTCTCGGATGCCAGTCAGAAAGGTCGTTCCAACAACCTGTTAAACACATTTGAAGAATACAGCGATAGAGTTAAATTCAACAATTAATTTTAAACTTACAAGTTCTGGTCGGTGGGGTAGGTATATAACTGTTAAAAACAAAATAATATGTAAATTTCTATGAGAAGTTTATTACCTGTGTGTCGACCTGCAGGATCGGCAAATTTGGTTTTCCAAATTCAATAAGTGAAGTTCCGTCAAGGTTTTTGACTTCGGGCAACACCATGCCAAAACCCGGGTAGGAAATTATATCTACACTGCAGTGCAAATGGCGGCTGTCCATCGTCAAATTCCAACTGACTTGTTCTTCCTTATATAACTTTTTGAGAGAGATATTTTATATTTTAATAGATTTCGGAGAAACTTTTAAGCGCAAAATATTTAATATTATTTATATGTAGAAGTGTTATTACCTGTGTGTCGACCTGCAGGATCGGCAAATTTGGTTTTCCAAATTCAATAAGTGAAGTTCTCGTCAAGGATGTTTGACTTCGGGCAACACGATGCCAAAACCCGGGTAGGAAATTATATCTACACTGCAGTGCAAATGGCGGCTGTCCATCGTCAAATTCCAATTGACTTGTTCTTCCTTATATAACTTTTTGAGAGAGATATTTTATATTTTAATAGATTTCGGAGAAACTTTTAAGCGCAAAATATTTAAATTTTTATGAGAAGTTTATTACCTGTGTGTCGACCTGCAGGATCGGCAAATTTGGTTTTCCAAATTCAATAAGTGAAGTTCTGTCAAGGTTTTTGACTTCGGGCAACACCATGCCAAAACCCGGGTAGGAAATTATATCTACACTGCAGTGCAAATGGCGGCTGTCCATCGTCAAATTCCAAATGACTTTATTTAGTCCTGACTGGCTCACTGTTCCAATCAACACAACGATCATTAACACAAAAACCGTAGAATACTGTTTATACATATTGTATTAGCTGTTAGAAATCCTTTGAAACAGGAAAAATTAGCAAAAACGGTTTGGAGAAATATGTTGTTTTACACTGAAATGGTGCGGCGATACAAATGTAATATTAACATAAATAGTAACAGTTACGATATAAACAAGCCGTTTTTAATACATATGTACCTATATTAAGAGTATTTGCCAGCATATAAATAAGTATATAATATGTTTTTAAATAACATATGTGTTACTTTTTCTTTTTTGAGTGCCGTATTCGTATATGTTAGACTTATCTTCTAAGACTAATTTCCAACCCATACATTTTATGAAAAAAATTGTGTTTTATTTTATAAAATATTATTTTACACTAATTCCTTATAACTATATAGGTATATTGTAGGAAAATGTATTTATTATTTTATCGGGTGAGCACTGTATTAGTTTACTCTCAAAATAATTGTAATTTTTTAGTTTTTATTTTTGAAAACATTTTTTAACACAATATTAAACAATGTTTAAATTTTTATCTTATTTTTTTTTTAAATTTTTTAGAGCTTTATCGACCTTTAAAACTTTATATTTATTTAGTTAACTATATAAGTGTTTAATTAATATTTTAAATTAAGAATAATTTACTAAAAACATTGTTTGATAATCAATTTTGAATAATCATTTTAAAGTTCTTAAGTTTTTAAGATTAATCAACTCTTATCCTAAATTTGTAGTACATTATTCTCAATTTAAAAAGTTAATGAAATGTTTGTGTTGCCATTTAAGTTTCAAATGTCGATAAAGCTCTAAAAAAATACTGCAAATATAAAAATTTGAATATTAAAAAATTGTTTTAAAATTAAAAACTTAACTAAATTTTAACAATTTTAAGAGAAAACTGGTGTAAAGAATCGGCCGGTATATCCTAGAAGTTCTCAATTCTTTTATTATCATAAAAAAAAACCGAGTGAGCCGTGGAAATTACTCACAATAGTTATGTGTAAAAATTTTTAGTTTTTAAGTGTGGCATAATAAGTACTACATACAAGAGATGATTCAATGTTAATACCAGGAAATTCACATAAAAGAATATCTTTTGAACAATGTGGAGCAGTGGAGGTTTTAGCTTCGATGCAAAGCGAGAAGGTTTTACTCTGATGTGGGCTTTTTTTTTCGCTGTATACACTGTAACGTTTATAATACTAGACCAATTCCTTCGAATAGCAACTCTATAAATCACAAATTTTGCCTAGTGAACTTTTACTGGCTATAATTTCGAGAAAAAGAGTCGGATCGAGTTGAAATGTATAAGAAATATTTATCTGATATGCCCGCACACGTCAATTATGTCAAATTTAAACTATACCCATTTCCCACCCCCCTAGGGGGGGGGTACAAGTTTTTTTGTTTTTCGGGGTTTTTAGCCGTAATTTTAAAACTTTTGGGTTGAAAATTTGCCAGTAGTTGGAACTCATATGTATCCATAACATATTAAACGGGTGAAAAATTCGCCAATACAGTTTTTTTTTAATTGCCGGAAAACTGTGTTTTCGCAGATTGCGTATATTTTAACAAAAACACCTAAAATCTTTAATCAAAATTGATCAAATCATTAAAAAATTTTTATGTATATCTATGCAGAATGATACTATTAAGTTTTGTGCTCAAGTACCACTTTTGACTTAAAGTTTACACAAATTCAATTTTTTTTTTTTTTTACTCAAAACCCGGTGTACCAGATGTGAGAAACGAACAGACACTAAAATTTATCAGTTGGTAACGTCTATCCGTGTTAGATTAGGTTAGGGCCCAATGATCGGTATCATAATATTGTGTTTATTACACGATATCACAGACGACTAAATCGTGCAGCTGATTATAGTAGACAATCGATTTATTGGGAAAAAAACCTATCCGTGTACTTATTAAGACACTTAATGATTCTGATACGACAAAACCACTGTCGTTATCTCGTTATTTTATAGCCTGCATTATATAACCTTACCGAAGGTCAACTATGAGTATATAAGGTCCAACTACCTGCAAATTATGAAGAGGACTGTTGTTTTTTGGATTCAGATTAAGTGTTGGTTTTTATGCAGTATACCGCCCCAAAATGTATTTTATACTACACAATTTTTTTAACACTAATGCACTAATGTGAACTAATTGAACACATGTTTTGCATATTGTTATTCATTTAAAGAGATTCACGTTTGATTGTTTAAATTATCTTATATAAGATAATCTGCTTCGTGCTAATTTTAATTTTTTAGTTTATGAACTTGTAGCTCTAATTTTGTATAAAATATTTCATTATTTGTTCAAGTTAAGATATATTTTAATAGTATTAAAAAGTCATGAATGGTAGTACTTTATTTTATGACTAGATCAAATCTCGTGAACATTTAACATCATGATACTGCTCCTATACTATTATTAAAAAGAACACAATTTTTAAAATCTCCATAAAAGGTTATTGTTAAATAACAGGCAACAGCCGACCGCTAGTAGCTATACACGTTAGTAATATTTAACTAATAAGTAATATATGTAGGTAAAATTTATTGTTTTCTTTATCACAGTACCAGTATACGATTTATTTTAATTTAAATGTAAGAAAATCAATTTTTCTTTAGAAAATAACGAGAAATTAATATACAGGGTGGGGCAGTAAAACGGTGATTTTCTAATGTATTTAAATGGGAAAACCCGTTTCACTATCCCTCCCTTTACATTTTAAGGATCTATGAAAAGGTTTTTTTAGTTGCATTTTATTTTGTACATTGTCAATCTAGTAAAATAGAAGTATAATATAGCTTTGAACTAATATAATCTGTGAAGTATAAATAGTTTGTGTGAGATTGCTTTAATGGAAGTATATAATACATAAATATTAATTTTATTGAGAATAAGCGATTATAATTTAAACTATGGAGTACAAACGGCAAATATGTAAGCATGAAGCTGAGAATATTGAGAGGATGCATTTCCCCAAAAAGAAACACGTTGAATCTCTCATAAACGCATATGATACCGATGGTAATATTGCAAATTGTAGCTTTATCAAAATGTGTTTTAATTTTTTTAAATAACTCTCATAGTGGGAATGAGCATATAGTGCGACCTAAGCGGTTTAAGAGTGTAGGTTTTTTTCAGTTGGAATTAGTAAAATAAATCTCGAGAAACCGCCGTGGTAATATATAGTACATAAAACGGACGATATTAAATCGAAGATTTTGGTAAAAAAATATATTATAATCTAGGTATTGATTATTATAAAAAACAAGTGTTCGTAATGATCCGATCTTAAATCAAAATACTAATTTTAAAAAAAAGGTTATTTGTCCATTAGTTTATGGGTATTAATAAGGGTATAGCTCTTTAAGGTTTTTATATGATCGTTGGAGTTATTATTTCATAAATACGATAAATACATTTTTCTATTCAGTTTCGCGATATTAACGCGACGGGGAATAAGTGGTTTAACAACTATAAAACGTATCTTCAGGAAAAAATTACTTATGTTCACACAATAATTATGATATTATAATGGACAAAATGTCGAAATAGATCTAGAGAGAAAATAAAATAAACTTCTAAACTAAAAATATTTTACTTTTTAGCCGACGGAATGTTGGACGTTGCGGAGTTATTCAAGTTGATGTTTAAGGAGCGTGTAACTGTTCATTAACGCTAAAGAGGTTTTTATACGTTTTTGCTGAATTATATTAAATTTGTTCTAAACGAATATTCATTGGAAGTGCTTTAATTATGGGTTATAAGTTTTAAATTTGATGTTTTATTATTAAACTATGCTCCGCCCAAACTGTACCGTTTTTTTCTTTTAGTATTTTACAGTTTATTATATATTTTTTTAGATATTTATGAATAGGATTTCTTAGGTGTAACATTAAACTGAGTTTCTCTTTCAGAAGTATAATTAACGAAAAACTTTTCTCGTCGCAGTCTACTATTGGATTAGTGATATGCCTAATAAAATATGATCCATACAAATTCCCTCCACTCGATTCGCAATGTTATAGCGAGTTCACTGTATTATGTTCTACGTTTAAACGGTTTTAGGGTTTAGCCGAACATAAAACCTACACTAGGTGACGAAAACGGTAGAAAGTGAAGTTACAAAAACAAGTTGTACGTCTTAGCTAAAATAGACACGACCGTTTATATTGGAGTATACGTTGTCGTTCAACGCAGCTGTAAAAATGAACATATTTTCTTCTTAGTCACAGTTCAAATTCGCGCGTGTCACAAACAAGTCTGATCAAGGACAATCGGCGAGTCAAGTAAGTCCGAACAAGGCGTTTGTTTCATTGAAAAAAAAAACATGTATCGTTTATTAAAGCTAATTGTCCTGGTCGGCTTAGCGTGTTGGTCCGTCGTGCCATCAACACCGGCCGTCTACTGTATGGACCCAAAAGAAATCATCAACAACATGAACGCGTTGCTCACGAATCCGGGTTGGACGACGATGAACGTTTCCGTCAAGAACCCATTCACAAGCATAGTGGTCCACAGCAAATTACTGCACGAACACGATCAGTCAGAACTCCCCGTTACCGAGCACAACGCAGAACTGAAACTCAGGTTCATGTCGCAGGTCTTGAGCTGCAAGTACGCCGAAACAGTGTGGCGGTACGTGGAAGCGGTGTGGCTGATTCTGGTGGAGTACCAGCAGAAAATAATGACGGCGGTAACGACCTGGTATAAACTCAGGGCGACCATGCAGAGAATCAACAACATTCGGCCCTTGCTGATGCACATGTTCGGCGCCATCGCGTGCGTCAACCACATGGACAAGGCGGTCACCGAACCCAGGTTCCAACAAAACCTGTATTACTGATAACGCAAATGGACGCTATCTATGAAAACCACAAATTTCTCCTGGAGCCGTTGCTGGATACCAACATGACGCCTAAATTGTTGAGTGATATATATGATTCGTTTAACACCGCGTTAGTCACCTATTCCTCAACGATGAAGGAATTCCTAGACAAGGTTTGCATTGTTCAGTTCACGCCGAACAAAAAAAGCTTTAAACGTTTGTACGAACATTTAAAACCCTCATTCGAACAAGAAATGAGTCTGTGGAAATTCCTGTCCTCTGAAATCGACACTACGGCTCAGGAGGACAACATAAAAAAATTCTATCACGACCTCGGTTTCCGGTTGCGATCCTAACACGCGTAAGACAATTATAGTTTCCGCCATATCACCATAATTGACGGTATGCATACCTCTAGATTTATCACAGTTGTTATTGAGTGACCTGAGAGACCTTGAATACTACTATTATTACTGTCTGTTATTTTTTAAAATAATAATATTGAAACACTAATAAATGCGAAATAACAACTATTTTTAATTGAAAATAAATTGATTTAAGTAAACAATTCTGTAGTGTTTTAATTTATAAATGTTTAAAGTTCACCTATATTGTATATTATATATTGTATAAGTGTTGTGCAACTATGCACATTTTTAACGAATACAGGATAGTGTGTTGCTAGCTAGCCAAACACTTTAAGGCAAAATCAACAACTGACTTAATTAAATTTTATTATTCAACATTAGACGAAATATTGTTAATAGATACATCAGACAATCAAATTATAACACATATATTCCGTTTCGAAGTCAAGTGTTAACACAATAATTATTACATATTATCAAGCGAAATTCAATAAAACCAAAGTTTATATTATATCGCAGCTGTGCTACTAAAATATGCCTCGTATTAAGACGTTTTCGATTTATTTACAACGCGTTGGTTGAACGAATACGTCATTTTATCTATGATAAAAAACACCGATTAAATGAGATTAATCAGATCACCAAAATAATGTCGAACGACGGGTTGCTACAACTTTTACCAATATCCACTTTTTCCAGTAAATATTTTTCCTGTAGAAAAATGGCGATTGGAAAAAGTGGATTTATGATAAACTATAAGAAAGAAATGTTTACATTTGGAAAAAGTGTAATCGAAACCATTATTATTTTTACCCTATGACATTATTTCCTACAACGATTATGCCTATAGAAAAAAAAAATGACATTGGTAAGTACCTGTTTTTTCAAATAACAATTTATTCCAACTGGTAAAACTAAATACTGTAAAAACTGACTGTTTGTATTTTTAATTCATTATTTATTCAGGTCCACATTTTCCAACAAACATATTTTTATCTTAACATATTCATGTTAGTTGATAGAATATGGTTAATTTAATTACCTCATATTGTACATATGAGACACTACTTTTCAAAGTTTTCTTAAATAAGAAGTTTGTTAGAACATCCGCTAGTATTAGTTGTAGCACTTTTAGTTGTTACCAACTTATAAATAAATGTATTGTCTTATAAGTTTCTCATTGACAAATGCTATCATTTAGGTATCTGAAAGACTAGAACCAATAAAAATGGAATCGTATAATTATTTTGCAACTGTACCCTTAAGTTATGTAAGAAAGAAATAAAATTGAATAAATTATTTTATATGTTTAAATTAAAAAAATATTTACTGAAATTGTTTAATAACCTAATCTATCCAGTTTTGCATAATTTTTTTGGGATTATTACGTGTTTAAAATTTTAAGTGAGGAAGTGTACTTTAGTAGTGTGATAAAAGTATTATTAAACCACTTGCTAATAACTTGGAATTAATCAAACCTAGTTATTAACCAGTTAAAATTCTCAGTTGACTGTAAGAATATTAGTTTCAAAAGTTACTATAGCTATGGAAAATACTAAAATAGTTAGACTCAAAATTATTTCTAACAAAATTTGGTGATCATCCAGTATTTAAATTTGCTACTTTTGCTATTTTTGTTCTAGGATTTATTATTTATAATACCATGGTCTGCTGGCACTTGCTGAACCTCTTGTTCATTGTTATCAACAATATTTTGCCTCTCCGGTAGAACTAGAATACATCAATGAAGTAAGTAAATAGTATTATATTTGTATAGTTTGTAATATATTAAATTAAAAAAAATATATATTAATAAGTTACTTACGTGGTTCTGGTACTTGGCGAGGAGGGTTTGAAACATGATTTTGCTAAAAGATAGTAAAAAGAAGTGAACTGTTAAAAATGTCAATTACCTACTTTGAAAACAATTAAAAATTAACAACAATTTTAAATAATATTGATTATGTTTAATTTTTTACTAAAAAGGAAAACGTGGGCCCTATTCAACAAAGTCCCTAATAAATTTATCAGATACACTTCCAGATAACTGTTTATAATGCAAGTTTTTTTTGTAATTTAAATTTGGTTCAATATTATTGTGGGACACAAACATTTCATAATACTTAACTCAATGAATCTGGATGTCCGGGTCCCAATATTATGAGAGAACATTGTATAATCATCCAAAATAAGTGTTAGGGTTAAATTTCAGCCTCCTACGATATTGGGAAGTGGGTTAAATTAATTTTGGAAGATTTGAAAAACATGAAATTTAAGTGAAATGACCCTCATATATGTATTAATGACCCTGTGTACGGCGACCTGGATATTTGAGCCCCAATATTATTACAAGATATTGTATTGTCATCTGAGACGAGTTTCTGTGCCAAGTTTCAGCCCTATACGACATCGGAAATTGGGTTAAATACGTTTTGCAAGATTTGAAAAATACCCGGACAAACGTACGTACGTGTTAGCGAGTTAAAGAAAATCATGTAAAAAGATACGTAGTAATTATTAATACAAATATTAGTTTAAGTAGAACAATGATTTCTTATAATTATTTGGCTCTAAATTTAAGCTAATTTAAAATATTTTACAAAAGTTTATCACGGATTATTTGACTATAACAGTCAATTCGATCGGTATGGTTAAGAGGACGTGATACCCCAATTTATTAAAGAATTAGGTATAGGAAATGTTTGCAAAATCTTAATTTAAAGTTAAGAGGTGATGACGTATAACTATTATTTCACTAGATAGTTGGGAGTCGGGACTTTGTTGATAGTTTGTTTATTTACTATCAAGTATCACAGCATATTTTGGGGGGAGGGGGTTTCCTTAATATAAAATAAGTTTGATCACAGTTTTTTTTTTTAATTGTATATGTTGTAGTTCCATTCTAGATAATATACCTTCGGTCTAATTTTCCCGACCTAAATTCCTAAAACTTGCTTCAAAAAGTGAAACAAAGAAAAAAATTCTATCTTTTTTATTGGAAACTGTTTAAATTCAACACAAATTTGGAATTAATTTGATTTGTTAGTTGTTAAATCTTAAAATTGCGCCAAACAAGTTTTAAAAACATTCAGCCTTTTTCCCAGGAGGAGGGAGGGTTGTTGAAATTTCGGGGTTTCCCATGTGTAATTTTGTTGGTAAAACTTTTTACACTAAAAATGCTAAGGTTATAATAAATCGAAAATATTTTCGAAAAGCATACAATTTCGACACTGTCAAAAAACACTGTGGAATATTGAAAATAAAAATTCGCATAAAGTTAAAAAAACTAATAGTGCCGACCTGGAACAAAAAAAATAAGTTGTTTTTCAGTTAAATACTTTCGCATATGAAAGATTTGTACAAATAAGAACAGTTACAACGACAACAACAGCAGAAAACACAATAACAATTTCGTTTCGACAGCAAATGAATAGATTTTCAATTGAAACGCTCGATAAAATATCTGTTTATATTTTATAATGCCAATTGAGAACAATTTAAAAAACAACCGGATACGTTAGGTTAGGGGCTGATGCAATGGTTGAAATTATTATTATACTTGCTGGAATATGAAAAAGAACATACTATGCAAAGGCCTTTTTACGATATTCATATGTATATGTATATATGAGAGTTTTTATACTGAAGATTACAAAAAAATTGACACATTTCCTAGCGTAGATATAATACATTGTATAGCTGTTTATATACATGCACATTTTAAAGCGGTTAACGTCGTGTTGGTAAATTGTTCAATCGATTGATACTCGGTTTTGAAAACTATTACTGTGAAGTTCAAATACAAATTGGGTTCAAAACCCTGTTTGAAAACATAGGTTAGATACATCATCGAAGGCAATTTTTCCTATACAAATCCATAGGTGTAATTAAAGGAGGGAGAGCCCATCTCTAGAATACCCTCCCTAGTAGCTCAAAGGCTACATAAAAAATGTAACGTATTTTCTATAAATTTCAAAGTTAATTTTAAAAAACCGTTTTACTTTTCAAGGGTTTTCGTATGTCACAAAAAAGGGTTATGATACAAATAGATACTTTGAAGTTAACATAATACATTGACAATCTTGATTGAACGTGTATTGGGAAAAGCATGCTTACTTATTAGACATTGAAGAAAATGCTCTTAAGTCAGAATTTATTGTAGCCAAAAACTGTTGTAAAATTTATAAGTTTGATTCCAGTGAATATGTTTTGGCCCAATCTTAAGGGGGTTCAAATTTGTCTTTTGAAGTAAATGAATCAGTTATTCAACAATCGACTTCCATAATAACATGCATTCCTGCATTCAATCCCCTTAATGTAATCGTTGAGCAATTGATTTATTTATTGTATTTTTAAACGGGTTAATACCCAATTACAAATAAGAGAAGAATAAGAACATAAAAATAGAATTTACGCAAAAATAATAGTATATAGATTAACATAATAGCTAACAAATACAATGGATTTCAACAACACAAAATAATAGATAAAAATAAACAATATTTACACAGTTGGATTATTTAAATAATTAACAAAAGCTTCTAACGAATTTTTAACATATAAATCAATATAATTTTATTTACTAGTCGCATTTTGCGATTTAAAGGGGCACCACGACAATAGTTTAAGAAAGGTCGACAGTCTTCCTTGTGTCATATATTATTTCACTAACATTTTTTCTATTTTTCCATAATATAATATAATATTTTATTAGATTCCAAACTATTTTAAAATTATTTCGTGAATTAATAATTTTAGTACCATAACACATATTTTTTGCCATATACATTAGCTTATTCAATAAACGAGTAAAATTCAAAATTGAAATAAGTGCCTTGTAGGATCTCAAGTAAACTTCATGATGAGTTCAAATCGGTTTTCAAATAACTTATCAGATTACTGGTTCGGCCTGTGCGATTGACAAAATATGATGTGTTTTGACTGAAAAAACGGCCGGTATCACATCCCCATAATGTATCCGTTTTAGCAAGATGATAAATCGTTGTGGACATATATTTTTTTATCACATACATAATAGTTATTTAAACGATATTGATTAATTAAAATACTATCAATAACGATTTTACATACAGATATTTGTGTATATTTCTTATACTCCCATTACAAATAGTCTGTTGTGCTAATCAAGCCAGCATCAACTAATCGAAATTTATAGTAAACTAAGAATTGATAAATTAAAAAGTATTTAAAATATATTTTCAGCGTTTCAATTTGAATATGAAAATATCGGTTAAGCAATTTAGGAAATATCTTCATTACATTTATTAATTTTAGTGGTTCGTTCTCAAGAACACACATCGTGTTTGTTAATTAATAATAATTATTATTAATATGAATAATAAGGCATAAGCACGCCCTGTTCGCTAGTGAGTCGTCGCAAGTAGATTTTTCGCGATTGATTAACTGATAATATAACGTCGGTCATCTGCCTATCTGTTTATGAAATAATTACTTTGACAGGTTATTAAATTACTTTGCCGGAAATAACCCAGTGCGCACTATTGTAGTCGATGCTCTTTTTAGACAGTATAGGTATAGTGATAATAATATTTCACTAGGACTAATACGGTCGAATAGTTAAACACTTATAGAAATATAGTATAATTGATTAAAGTAATAAAAGTAATTACAGTAATAAAATCATAAAATATAATAGCTTGATGCATTAAAAAAAATATATTTTATTGTGTTATTTCTGTTTTTTTATAAAAATGTATTTTAAAATTATTTTCTATATCTTAGGATTGTCTTTTTATATTACCAATTACTATTTTTTAAACGCTTACTTTTATCTGAAATCATGATTTTATAATTTTTATAATAAAATCCTTATCAGAAGCGTATCAAATAATAAATGGGTTGAATTGAAGCATTGGGTAGGACACGTTATTTAAATTTTAGTATTTCAATATCGTTAAAGATTTATTCAAATTATATTATAACCGTATCCGCAACATAGCCATTACTAAACGTCGACCTAATGGTAGGTATGTATACCAAAAATCATATTAAAAAAAAAAAATCAACCAGCTTCTTGCAATTGCAAGAAGAACATTTAGTTTCAAAAGCGGATCAAGTCGATTATTGTCTAAGAAATCCTATCAGCTCAACAATTATTTTAGTAAGTATTTCTATCAAACTCTAAAAATTATAATTATTTAGCTTATTGAACCAAAATGTATAGTGTAAAAACAGTAAGTAATAAGTTTTTAGCTTCGATGCAAAGCGAGAAGGTATTGGTTTTACTCTGATGTGGGCTTTTTTTTTCGCTGTATACACTGTAACTTTTTTAATACTAGACCAATTCCTTCGAATAGCAACTCTGTAAATCACAAATTTTGTCTAGTTTGTACTTTGGGGGGGTAAAAGTTGAAAAAGTTTAAGCCTTCACAGGCGAAAGTTGAAAAAACAAAAAAAAAAAACCGTACGAGTTTTTAAGTTAGAACTTTTACTGGCTATAGTATCGAGAAAAAGAGTCGGATCGAGTTGAAATGTATAAGAAATGTTTATTTGGTATGCCCGCGCACGTCAGTTTTGTCAAATTCAAAATATACCCATTTCCCGCCCCCCTAGGGGGGGTACAAGTTTTTTTGTTTTTCGAAGTTTTTAGCCGTAATTTTAAAACTTTTGGGTTGAAAATTTGCCAATAGTTGGAACTCATATGTATCCATAACATATTAAGCGGGTGAAAAATTCGGCACTACAGTTTTTTTTTAATTGCCGGAAAACCGTGTTTTCGCACATTGCGTATATTTTAACAAAAACACCTAAAATCTTTAAAAAAAATTGATCAAATCATTAAAACAATTTTATTTATACCTATGCAGAATGATACTATTAGGTTTTGTGCTCAAGTACCACTTTTGACTTAAAGTTTACACAAATTCAATTTTTTTTTTTTTTTTTTAACTAAAAACCCAGTGTACCAGATGTGAGAAACGAACAGACACTAAAAATTATCAGTTGGTAACGTCGGTCCGTGTTAGATTAGGTTAGGGCCCAATGATCGGTATCATAATATTGTGTTTATTACATGATATCACAGGCGACTAAATCGTGTGACTGATTATAGTAGACACTCGATTTATTGGGAAAAAAACCTGTCCGTGTACTTATTAAGACACTTAATGATTCTGATACGACAAAACCACTGTCGTTATCTCGTTATTTTATAGCCTGCGTTATATAACCTTACCGAAGGTTAACTATGAGTATTTAATGTCCAACTACCTGCAAATAATGAAGAGGACTGTTGTTTTTTGGATTCAGATTAAGTGTTGGTTTTTATGCAGTATACCGCCTCAAAATGTATTTTTTATTACACAATTTTTTTAAAGGAAAACTAATGTTTTGTATATTGTTATACTGTTATTCATTTAAAGAGATCCCCGCTTGATTGTTTAAATTGTCTAATATTAGATAATCTGCTTCGTGCTAATTTTATTTTTTTAGTTTATCAACTTGTAGCTCTAATTTTGTAAAAAATATTTCATTATTTTATTACTATGTACTATTACTATTAAGATAAATTTTAATAATAATTAAGTCATAAATGATAATACTTTATTTTATGACTAGATCAAATCTCGTGAACTTTTAACATCATGATACTGCTCCTATGCTATTATTAAAAAAACACAATTTTTAAAATCTCCATAAAAGGTTATTGTTAAATAACAGGCAACAGCCGACTGCTAGTGGCTATACACGTTAGTAATATTTAACTAATAAGTAATAAATATAGGTAAAATTTATTGTTTTCTCCATCACAGTACCAGTATACGATTTATTTTAATTTAAATGTAAGAAAATCGATTTTTCTTTAGAAAATAACAAGAAATTAATATACAGGATGAGGCAGTAAAACAGCGATTTTCTAATGTATTTAAATGGTAAAACCCGTTTCACTATCCCACCCTTTACATTTTAAGGATCTATGAAAAGGTTTTTTTAGTTGCATTTTATTTTGTACATTGTCAATCTAGTAAAATAGAAGTATAATATAGCTTTGAAATAATATAATCTGTGAAGTATAAATAGTTTGTGTGAGATTGCTTTAATGGAAGTATATAATACATAAATATTAATTTTATTGAGAATAAGCGATTATAATTTAAACTATGGAGTACAAACGATTGAAACATGAATCGTCGACCATTCCAACAAAATATAACAAGACATTGTATATGTGTTATTTGGTCCACTAAGTTTTTGCAAAAAAAAAAACCAGTACAGTGGGGTCGGGGCATAGTGGGGACGGAGCATAGTTGGGTCGGGCATAGTGGTGACGGGGAGGTCACAGGTTTACAGGAATTTTTAAATCTGAAAGTGATAAAATCACTTTCGAAAAAACGCTTCGATGCAAATCGGTAGTTAGTATTTTCAAGCCAGTACAGTCCAAACCAAGCACAGTATAAACCAGCAAAGTTAGAAAGTTTTAAATGAAGGTTCTGTATTTACAAATGAGCATCAAAGCGTTTATTTGAAAGCAATTTTATTCAATTTTATCACTTTTATTTATAATAATTCTTGTAGACCTGTGACCTCTCCGTTTCCTCATTGCTTTGATTACATTATGCCAATACTCTACTGTACTAGTCCTCTCGGATAAAATCAGTGATTTTATCCGAGAGGACTAGTACAGTAGAGTATTGGCATAATGTAATCAAAGCAATGAGGAAACGGAGAGGTCACAGGTCTACAAGAATTATTATAAATAAAAGTGATAAAATTGAATAAAATTGCTTTCAAATAAACGCTTTGATGCTCATTTGTAAATACAGAACCTTCATTTAAAACTTTCTAACTTTGCTGGTTTATACTGTGCTTGGTTTGGACTGTACTGGCTTGAAAATACTAACTACCGATTTGCATCGAAGCGTTTTTTCGAAAGTGATTTTATCACTTTCAGATTTAAAAATTCCTGTAAACCTGTGACCTCCCCGTCACCACTATGCCCCGACCCAACTATGCTCCGTCCCCACTATGCCCCGACCCCACTGTACTGGTTTTTTTTTTATTGATAGTTATTTTGTTATCGGGTCTTAACAGCGTTGACTTACAACGGTATTGAGCGAACGGGTTTCTCGTAATATTTTTTACTAAAACAGATACAATTATTGCGTTTTACACAATCCACATTTTGAAGACAATTCTAAAATAGATTTAAATCATTTTGCTAAATATTGATTTTTTGAATTAGGGCAGAGGAAATATTTTTTAAAATATATTTTTGTATGTTTAGATTTGTGTATACAGGGTGTGCCACAAAGACCTGACAAATTAAATAACTTTTGTTCTAGTATATATGTTTCAGATTTTTTTGAATTAATTAAAACTCACCACGATTTTTATGTTGCTCTTAACTGTTTTACTTTTTAATATTATTTTAAAATTTGTTTAATTACTTTTTTAAAAATTATGTATGTGTAGTTAATACCTATCTCTAGTTTGTATTTTGAATAGTGTAACCTAACATTTTTACAATAGCATTTAAATAGTTAACAGAGAACAATTTTTTTTTTTGTAAATCTTAATTAGGGTAAACTCAATATAATGATTGTCAAATAAAGTAACTTTATAGTAGACCACGGACCAGGAAATATCGTGGTCTTGTAGAAAAATGTATATACAAAAATATACCTATTTATATTTATCGCATAAACAATAGTCACGCAGAACCAATACCTTCTCATCTTGGCATCACCGGAGGCAACTGTGACTAATATAAATTGTTTTTATTTTTATTATTGATTGCAGATAACAATGCATTTTTTTTGTTTTTTAACATTATTTGTACTTGTTAAAATATCGGCAAATGTTGGTAATTGTTACGTATCAGCAGTTTATATAAATACATATGGTGGGAATTGTCTACCATACGCGAGTGCTACACCGGCACAACTTGCCGTTCGTGTAATTTGGATTTCATAACATCAGCGAATATTATTATTTATATTAACCTAATTGTGTTTTACTTTCATACTAAGGTATAAAAGTAAGTATTATCTTTTTACACTTATTAACTTAATACAGCTATACATTTAAAACAAATTCAATATTTTTTTTTTTTGCAGAATAATTTAAGAAGGAAGTTTTTCTTGCAAGTCAGTAATCTTTTATTTAATAAAAAAAAGTTTATTAGGTTCTTGAAATCACTGAGTTTATAAATAATTTTAAATTATGTATTACAGATGAAATAACCAAGCTTACGTATAATGAGAATGATTTTATTCTAGAAAATAATTCTAGAATATAAGTGTTTTGCTATGTGTACATAATTGTCATAAATCAAGATCTTTGTTAATTAAAGTGTACAGTTTCAATAATTAGTTTATTAAGTACACCAGGTATGTAGAACAAGTGTACAGAACATTGTATTTAAAGTAGCTTAGGTTTAAAAGCTACCTACGTACAAAACATGGTTTAATAATATTCTGTTAATTATACAATTTATATAGTACTTACCAACTTTAATTTTATTTCAATATTTAAAAACTCTGTCTACTATTCTAGATGGATTAGAACTTGTAATTGAAAAAATGGTTAACGATGAAAAATATTACAACAGTTTCGGTAGCATAATTACAATAATATTAAAGATAAAAAATAAAATGATTAAAGTAGACATTTTTTTTATAAAATTGTAGTTTAAATTTATCTTTATGAAATTAGTGCGTAATAAATATTCGATTTTTATCCGAAATCAAAATAGAATCTTTTTGAAAAAATACTAATGTATGCTTAGTCAACCAATCTACTTGAATTCAGCCATTATAATTTCATAAAGTTACCCTAGTCTATTTAATATATTTGTTTTCTACTTTGACCTTTTTCTTCCAATTTATAAATATATATATAATGTAATAATTGATGATAGCAAATCAATTCTATGTAAATTTTAAAACCATTTACCATCCGATTGAGCTCATTTCTTCCGAATTACTGGTACACTTGTCTTTCTGTAATAATAATAGAAATGCAATATCATTAATTCATGTAATGTTAATTTCAGACAAATTTGACCTTTTAAACCATACACCAGGTAATAATTTTCAATGCACATTATGACAGTGTTTCCTCGAAGTTGTTTGATAATTATTATAAACAAAATATTTTTTTTAAATTTCAGACATGAAAAGCCAACCCTCTTTGACAAGTAACCACATTTGTTTATAACATATATAATTAACGCATAATTATTGTTTTTAAATACTTTGAGAATAACCATAATACGTACCTATTGACGAATACCAATGAAACATATTATTATATAAAATATGTAGGTACATTAAAATATATTTTAGTAAAGATATAAAATCTACTTGAACCCTAAACCATAAAAATTACACACTTCTTGAGTACACGTGTTACGACAACGATGTTGTCATCTTCAGCGCTAACAACAGCCTGAGACCGATTACGGGCGAACATCTCCCTCTATACATATATACAAGATCTTCATACCGGGTGTGACGTCACACCGGAAATGATGACTCATTGTCAACACATTTTATAAATTTTAATAAAATGTTTTGTAATGGACTTAAGTCCCAGTTTAACAAATTTTTCCTATTTTTTAACATTTCTATTGCTTCCCTAATATTAAGTTCTTTAGAGTTATTTACATTTTTTAGTAATTTTACTGATTTGATACTATGATTAGTGTCCAATAAATGTTCCGCAACAGGAGATTTGTGTACTTCTTGGTTTTTGATGTTCCTTATGTGTTCTTTAAACCTAACCCCAAAATTTCTTTTTGTTTGACCTACATAACATTTAGCACACTTTTCACATTGTATTTTATAAATCCCGGATTTTTCTTATTCCCCTATTTTATCTTTGGTACTACCTAACAAAGATTTTAAATTAGTACTTTTCGATGCGACTAGAGTTACACCGTAATTTTTAAAAATGTTTGTTAACCCCTTTGAAATACCTGGAAAATAAACCATACCCAATCTAATAATTTTTTCATTAGCCCTCCTACTGAGCGTACTGGCTGTTCTAACTTCCCTTGACCATTTTTGCTTATTGACTAATCTAAAAATCATATTTGGATCATACCCATTAAATTTAGCTATTTCAATTATTAAGTTAAGTTCTTTATCAAAATCATTTTTTAACATAGGAATATTTACTAATCTAAAAACCATACTGTTGAATGCTGCCATTTTGTGTTGCCAACTGTGATTCGAATTTTTCGGTATGTACCTAAATGTGTGCGTTTTCTTCCGATAAATCTCAAAACCTAAATAATTGTCCATTATTTTAATTAGTAAATCAAGGAAAGGTAACTTTCCATTGATTTCTTTTTCATACGTTAATGTAATAGAAGGATAATGAGAATTTATATTTTGAAGAAAACGATCAATATTGAAGTCTTTAACCACTATAGCAAAAATGTCATCAACATACCTAAACCAAACTTTCGGAAAATTATTATTACTATTTTTAATATTTGTTTCAAACCTACTCATAAACACTTCCGCCAAGAAAGGTGACAATGGATTACCCATTGCTGTGCCTTCAGAAGATGACAACATCGTTGTCGTAACACGTGTACGCAAGAAGTGTATAATTTGTATGGTTCAGGGTTCAAGTAAATTTTATATCTTTACTGATGAAATTGGTTGACATGGTCGTTTAATGGTCACGATGGTTAATATGCTATGCCTGAAACTAATTACATTATTTGAATAATAAAAACCAACAAAGTTTTGAGTGGTATATTTTGTTTTTTTTAACATTTAAAACGAAATTTTAATTTACTTAAATTAAATGAATAATACAAAACTACAAGTATGACTTGTAGGTAAGAAGCTAACATGATAAAAATTTAAGCTAGACCATTTTGCCGATTAGATTAATTTAAAGTGGCGTTTAACTCCGAGTAAATAATAAGTAATAAACAAATACATATAGATTATGATTCTGTTTATTCCCAAGCAGTATTCTTAGTCAATGAATGGAAAACACGGCAATAGTGTAAATAAGTTAGAAATACAAAACAGTAGGCACTCACATAACGTAGAACCGTTAACCGCTGTCCAGGGCTGCTACTTAAATTGTATAATACATAAATTACAGGCAAGACAAAACTCAATTGTAACTCAAAAACGAAACACGACGCAATACGTTCGGTATTTATCTCAGAATTCGACCAAGTTATTATGATTAAAGTCTAATGATTCACACGAATCGGACACCTAGCGACAATAATGTAAACAAATTGTTTCTATCGCGCTAAATCGAATTTAGCTAGTTATAATTCACAGAAAGGAGAGAGTACAAAAAGAAATCTCAGTTACTAAAAACAACAAAAATTGTGTTTAATAATAATTTTGATTTTAATGCAAATTGCACGACAACGCTAAACTGGGAAGCACCACACGGAGCCATTTGACAAACAGCCACCGAAAATCGACACGGAGCCACTCGACAAACAGCCGAAGAGATACCAACATGTACAATATTTATGTAAAAAGTACGGTTATAATTTGTGTATGTTTTGCGGCCGACACCTTGTATTATAACGGAGTAATAGCAAAAAATATAGTTTCCAAATTGTATATAAATAAAAATAAAAACAGTAACTTTGTAGAAAATATTATGTATTTATTAAAACCCCTATTGTATAGTAAACACTGTTACTATGTTCATTGTAAACATTTCAATTTACTCAACAGGATTTATTGTTAACTCATGTTATTAATAATAATTATTATGTTTCTAAATACTTTTACTCTATTATTATAAATAATTGTACATTTTTATGTTATTGATGCTTATTTATTAATATAATAAATAGGTAAAAAAATTATGTATATTGCCACGATATTAATTGAATAATATTGTAACTTGCTTTCATGTATTCCAATTAAATTACAAATATATTTTAAATATAAAACAAATTAAGTTATTAAACATTGTTTAATTTGTGTGCATTTTCATGAGTATCGGAATGAATGATCCATGTATATATTCTATATAAAACTAAAAAATATTTAATAAAGGTTTTTACTTTTTATTGACTTAGAACTAATTATTGAAAACTCAGAAGCAGAGGGTTAGAATTAGATAAATATCGATATACAAATAAAAAAAAAGTACATTTTTAGCTAATTGGCGAATGTGTATATTTTCCACACATTTAGCTTATGCTATATTCCATAGGCCATCTATATAAATTGGACTTTTTTATCTGATTAATTATTTCTATTTTTATTATCTATGTATATAAAAATAAATGTATGTGTGTGTGTCCCTCGCAATTTTCATTAGGGTTTGTAGAAAAACAGCATTACATGTTTATTTTGTATTAATATGTTGTAGGTAGAATCATAAAATATAAATGAATAACCAAATTATAAAAAATTATTAACATGTATTAGCCCGTAATACTTTATAATATCAGCGGGGCGCGATAAAACATTAATATTTACTACTAAGTCATCCTCAAGCCTCAACAATGTGCACCATGTATTTTTTTTAATAATGTACAATTCTTTCTAACTTTAATATTAAAATAACTTGTATGAAATCCGTTGTGTTAATAATATGTACACTATTAGTTTTTATTCAACAAATGATTAATATTATATGTTTATTACTGCTAATAATAACTTTTAAAAATAAACTTGTACATAATCATTTTAGAAAATACATTTTTGTCAAAGCTGTTAGAATACTTAAGCCAAACAATTTTTTTTTATTAAATCGTGGTCAATAATAAAATAAATTTTAATAATTATAACATTAAAAATAGATAAAACAGTAAAATCATCAAATTTTTTTGTAAAAACTATTGCCTTGCAGTCTTTTGTTATGTACCGGCCACCGCCAACGTGTTGGACCATCTAATTTATTTTTTGATAACTCGAATCTTATAATTATTTAAGATCAGTAATGGATGGCCGCAGTTGGTAACCAACCGTTGGTTTGTATAAACTTGACCATAGTAAACTTAGTAGTATTAACTTTTCGTTAATAACGTTTTAACCGTAAGAGACGCACTTCACGATAATTATAATATCACACACTAAGTATAAATCATTTTGTGAAACCTTTGTGTACTCTATGCACATGTATAAAAACATCTAGATAATGCAATCGGCAACACCAATACACATGTCACTTAAATTTGAGTTGTAGCTAACTATTAACTTGTATATTATAATAGTGTGAAATAAGGAAATCTATGTACCGGGTGATTGGTTAACTATTGAACACTCAATATCTTAGAAGATATTAGACTTTTTTAATTTTTTTTTTTATACTTTTATAGTAATTAGTTGGGACAAATTTTATATTTATTTCAAAATTTCAACACCATCCCTTATGCGTTAAAACCATATCAACTTTGGGTTTTTAAATGGTAACCCCCAATTTTTTTTATGATCCTGTTTATTTTTTTCAAAATTTAATTTTAGGCAAAAAAACTAGGTAAATCGTTTGAGTATTTAATGAGCTACACAATTTTAAAATTAAAGGGAGTGTAAAAAATAAATTAAATATCTTGGAGACGCTAACATATTAAGGTGACACTTGACTGCTCTCAAATAATCCCAAAATAAATATTATTTGAATTTTAAATTTATTTATTTCGCACTTTGTAAATTAAGTGTTAATATATATGAAATGGGGTATCAAAAATGAAGATGTTATAGTTATAATAGATTATTAATTATTTATCAGGAATGTAAATCTCCCCGGAGACAATGGCCTCTAAAATACCTTAAAGTGTAGCAAATTAGTAGAAAAATGGGTATTGTTAAAATAATGAAAAAAAAACGTTTTAAAAGACACGGCAGGAATTGAAATCTGTTAAGATAATTTAAATTCTGCGTATCGATGAAACTCGTATGTGGTCAATTATGATGGCAAACTATTAGACACAGATGTCTCTGATAGATCTTAAGTTGTAGTACATAAGCAGAAAAATATTATGTACATGTATTGTGTAAATAATAACATGTTTTCATATTGAACTGAAAAAATATGAAGATTACCTAGAAGCAAATTTATCGGTTTAAAAAAAAAAGCAAAATATATAATATTACTAGTATACATTTTGTAAAAGCAATACCAAACGATCACATTAAATATACTTTACGAATTCTTTTTGATAGGATACTAACAAATAACCATGTTTTATATAACACCGAAAATATATTTCAAACCATGAAAGCCATGTATATTGTATAACAAAATTGTTCAGGGAACGAATTTTATATATCATTCACAATAACATATCTTATCATCCCATTGATATGTTCTTATTCTACTTTTTATACACGTTATCAGAATGTCATAACATTTTAACATTTTAATCAAAGTATTTTGTAGTTATAAAAAATATTGTAAATTTTATAATGTTATAATTATTTTAAAATGAGTCGTCAGGAATTATAATCCATTATCAAGCTGTAGTACATAAGCAGACAATTTTTTTACACGTGTATTGTTCAAATAATAACATGTTTTCATATGAAACTAAAAAAAATGAGAAGCTTCTCTAAAAAAGATTCTATCAATTTAAAAAAAAATATCATGCTTCTAGTACACATTTTATAAAAGCGATACCAAAAGATCTGATTTAGCTATACTGATTTATTCTATAAAATTATAAATATATATTTTATGATGAATATACTTGATACTTATATGCGATAATGCAATTTTTTTTGCGCGACCCCCTCCCTCATTTTTTTCCAATAACTAAAAATAATAATTCATGCATAATTGTCTGAAATCGGGTGAAACTGTAATTTTCAAAAGATATTAGTTTTTAGCCATAGAATTGAAATTTTTGGGACTTCACATTGTACTTAAGAAATATTGTAAGCATTTTAAAAATGTCCTTATTTTGCCATTTACGTATATGAATGACTACGAACTGTCTGTTTATAAGTGAAAAATATTGTTAAAGTCTCCAAATACATTATAACTATTATTTTAATCAAGTTTCATTTTTACAGTCTGGAAATTGTTTTCTACTGTACTCACTTACAACTTGTAGCACTAACTGTTAATTTTACAATTCGTGTATTAAAAAAACAAGTTCTTAATACTTGTACATTTAATGGCAATTTACTTATTGTTACTTAATTTAAATAATTATTAATTATTATTAATGTTCTCAGAAATAGCCAAGGAACCAAATGTCTATTTTAAACATGAAAAAATGAGTCATAGTGTACACGTCATTATATGACCTTTTTTACACCGTCTGGTGTAGATAAATAATTGTACCTACTACAACTTTGTGTTCAAATCTAAGGTATTATTACGAAAATTAAAAACGTTATTGTCATTATCGATGGTTATTAGTAAAATAAAAACTTTAATAATCCTATCAAATAATATACTACTTGAATTTCAAATGTATTAATTTCGTACATTATAAATAAGGTGTTAAAATTAAAGATTAAATATATAAAATGGGTTATCAGCAATGTTGAATATGTTATAATCATTTTAAATAGACTTAGTTAGGAAATGAAATCCTCTTTTAGGGACTTAAAGCTATAAAGGTGTGCAAAGTACACCAAGAAGGTCAGTACAGTGGGGTCAATGCGTAATGGATCAAAGCATGGTGGGTACGTAGATATAAAGACAGATAACCAATATTTGGTTTAAGGAAAGACCCAAATTTTGAATTACTGAAATTAAAAAAAATTACATCTTAGGCTATAATTAATCTATAAATAAATATATATATATATATCAGAAATGTTTAAGAGTTTATAATTATTTTGAATAGACTTCTTAAAGATCTAAAAGTCTAAAAAATAAGTAGAAAAAATACGTGATTAAGTATTGTTTTTGTACACAAGACAAAAAAAATATTAAGGTTACATAGTATTTGAAAACAACAACTTGTTTCTTATCATTCGTAGGCTGTAGCCACGATTATTAATTCTAAAATTTTAACCTATATTGAAATAACAATATACATATATATGCATAAAATCGCAAAAAACAATATTTTGCGCGTGTATTGTTCAATAATAAAATATTTTTGTATTAAACTAAAAACGTATGAAGTTAATTAAATATGAATATATTAGTTTGAAGCGATACCAATAATTATCTTATTTAATAAACAATACGAATACTTCTCGTTTAAATACTAACATTTTTTCTAGTTAAAATAAATAATGAGTATTGACATTTTTAGCTTTTTTTAAGATTTTTGATTCTCGGCTGGAAAAAATAATAATATGTCTTATTAACCAAATTAAAAACTACAGTTTTTTTTAAATAATTTTTTGGTTGTTTAACAACCATCGTTGTTCATTTATAACCGAAGTATTTATATTTAAAATATTATTTCGAAAATTAAAAACGTTATTGTCATTATCGATGGTTATTAGTAAAATAAAAACTTTAATAATCCTATCATATAATATACTACTTGAATTTCAAATGTATTAAATCCGTACATTATAAATAACGCGTTAAAATTAAAAATTAAATATATGAAATGGGTTATCAGAAATGTTTAAGAGCTTATAATTATTATTAATAAACTTCGTTAGGAATTAAAATTCTCCTAGGGACAGGGGCCTCTTAAAGATATGAAGGTGTGCAAAAAAAGTAGAAAAATAACGCGCATAAGTATTTTTTAAATAATAAAAACGTGTTTTTGTACCAAACACAAAAAACAAAAATAATAAGGTTACTCATAAACAAATAAATCGGTTAGAAAAAAAAACGCCTACTCATTTTAGAAAAAGTCACATCATATTATCTGAATTGAATACATACAATTACCTACCTATAAAGTAGAACTCTTAATATTTAATGGGTGATACCCATAAAGGTAAAAAACCGGGGACCAGAAACGCTACGGTGTAAGATCACAAATTATACAAATTTTGGGTTTATGATATATTCTACTATGATTAAAGAATATACCATACAAAGTTGAAACTGAAACGAATATTTTTAAAAAATATATAGAGCTTCGCGATTTTAAGTTGAGAGATACTTTGGGTATTTTGAAGAAAAGCGGTACATTTTTTTATTATTGTCCAAATTAAGTACCTTTTTGTTGACAAGAATAACTCAGTGATAACATCACTTTCAAATAAACGCTTCGATGTAGTTAGAAACTAGGATCAAAGGGTTTTTTTAAAAGTGATTATAGGCAAGTAAGTCAGTACAGTGGAGTC
The DNA here is from genome assembly GCF_023614345.1 of Adelges cooleyi. Lineage (NCBI taxonomy): Eukaryota > Metazoa > Arthropoda > Insecta > Hemiptera > Adelgidae > Adelges > Adelges cooleyi. The sequence continues at coordinate 15,112 of NW_026095927.1, read as the reverse complement.
AATGCATAATGGATCAAAGCATGGTGGGTACGTAGATGTTACAGGTCTATAGTATTTATTCAAAACCCAACGACTCGTTTGTATACGGTTGGTAATGTAGACAAAAGACAAATAACTGTTGGGATTACACAAGTCTTTTTTCATCACTGTCTTGTATTCTAATTGACAATTTTTTGTTATTGTGTTCATATCTCTAATATATTAATTGAATTCGTCTTTATTCTTTAATTTGTGGCAGTTAAGAAAATATTATTGTTATATATTTATTAAATGTAATATTAAATAATAATTATACATGTTTACATTAGGACGATTTAATTAAATAATATTTTGTTTTAATATAAAAAATAGTTGTTCGCATTAGCTCTTAGAACATCAGGGTCATGATAAAAAATAATTCAAACATTTGAATAGGTACAAACAACCAAACAAAATACGCTAATAAAACACTTGTTTTTGATAACCAACGTGCCCTAAAATTTTGTATGGTATTATTTTTAAATTTAGCTGTGTGTTAAGACATATTATTATGTACGTAACATTTTTTATAAAACATCAGTGAATTTTTCAAAAAAATGGTTACTTTTGTGATGTTTTAAAATTATACATTAAATTTTTAAATATGAAATCTATTACTATAGTCAAAACTTGAAACCCCCCAAAAAATTATTCATCTTTGTCAGACTTGTAGCTGAGTGATACTCAGCTAAATTCACCTAAATTAAAACAATGGTTTTAGCCAGTATTTTGTTTAAGGAAAAACCCAAATTTAAAATTACCGAAGTTAAAAAAATTACATATTAGACTGTAATTAATCTATAAATAAATATATATATTTTAGACAATATAAAAGTGTGAAAATATCATTTTTGTAAAGGGTTTTCTCAAGAAGCACTTTTTCGGTCTACATGATGGGTTTCACAAATTATAGAGAATATCACGGAGTATATTTAAAGTAATAGAACTTATAAAAACCAGTAAAAATCTAAAAGCTTAGAAGGGATTTGAACTCGGTCACTGAACCAGTTTCTTCGGTTAGCAATTATTGGGTCTTTTACTATTCAACTTTTTTCAACTTTTTAATAAGGAAAACCTAAAAAGGGGAAAAATTTACACATTGACCATTGTCAATCATTAGGTTGCAATGTGTATGTTAATCAACAGTTAACGTGTATTGGAAAATATTTCTATTATATTGTTAATTAGGTACGATATATGAGTAGCTATAGCAGTAAATTGTTACAGACAAACGATCAAATCCCTAATCGTATTGACCCTATTACAAAAAAACACATTTTTTAGCACATTATTGTCTTTAGGTACAATTATTTTATTGATACTTAAATACAAGTATAGACGGTGCTATACCATTATAGATTCGCATCGGAGTGTTTATTCGAAAGTAATTTTAACACTTTCAGCTGTACTAATTCATATAGATTTGTAACCTCCCAACCCTAATATAATCCATCCCCACCGCACCAGCTTTTTTTTTATACAAAGATACTTTATCTTTTACTGTTGATGCTAAATAAAATGTCTGTTTGAACTCATAGTATATGCATACTATACAGTTTGGCCTATATAAAAAAAAACCACTGAACTATTTTATTTTAAAACTTGTGTAACACTGAGTTACATTTGTTTATCACTTGTTAAATTATGTTGGAATGGTCAATGATTTATGCTACAATCATTTGTACTCAACATAAATAATATTTTATTATATAGAAAATACATGTTATATACTTCCATTACAGTAAAAGTTTGCGACCTGAACATAATGTACCACCATAACAGTCAACTATTTTTTCGAGTTTTAAACAACTCATATTATAAAAGTAAACCTTACCTAGGCACTACTGTAGCTTTTGTTTTATATTCTCTATAATATAATGAAAAACAAATTTCAATATGAATAATAACAATATTATTTTAAAGCTGAAATGTAAGTCTCCCTAGAGACATGGGCCTTTTAAATACCTAAAGGTGTAGTAAATAAATAGAAAAATAATGTGCATGGGTATTGTTAAAATATTGGAAAAAATCAGTTTTGTATTTAATGAAAAACATATTTAGGTAACTCATGTATAAATATATCGGTTTGAAAAACAACAGAAACTGTAGGAATGCCTACACATTTTATAAAAGTTATATAAAATCATCTGATTTGAATTTACGTTGATTTAAACTTAGTTAAGAAAGTAAATAGTGTTCAAAAATAAATACAACTATGAGTGATTATATAATGAAAAATTTGATTCGATGTCAATCGAAATATTTAATAATAATTAAATATTTGAAATATTTTTATGGATTTACGAATTGAAGTATACGGTGTCTAATAAACCTTTTTTGTTTAATATGTTATGGATACATATGAGTTCTAACTATTGGTAAATTTTCTACTTAAAGGTCCTAAAATTATGGTTAAAAAACTAAAAAAACAAAAAAACTTGTACCCCCTAACCTAACCCCTAGGTGGGTGGAAAATGGGTGTAATTAAAATTTGAAACAACTGACGTGTGCGGGCATACCGAAGACATCCTTCATTTACTTTGATGCCAATTAACAGGTGTCACATGAGAAATTACTAAATAAAAAATCTTTTTATTTTTTATGAATCTTTAAGTGCAAGGCTAGAATTAAGCAATAAAATAATAGAGTAATTGTATTTAGGTACAATTATATAAACATGGCTATTAAAGTTTTAAAGGACTCGTTAGGAATGGAAATCTGTTAATATAATTGAAATTCTACGTATGGATGAAACTTGTTTAGAGTAAATTGCGATGGAAAATTCCAATACAGATGCCTCTTACAGATCTAATGTTATAGTACATAAACAGAAAAATAAGCAAACCTAAATCACTAGAACTTCCCTTGAAATATATAAAAATAATTAAAAGTTGGTGTATTGATGAATCTCGTTTTACATTAGGATACCAAAATTGTTTGTAGCTATTATAAAAAATGTATGTTTTAACTTTGTAAGATTTTCGATACTCGGCCAGAAACAAATAAAATGTCTTATTAAAAAAATTCAAAACTACAGTTTTTTTGAAATAACATTTTGGTTATTTTATAACTGTTGTTGTTTATTTATGACCGAAGTGTTCATATCTAAGATATTATTTCGAGAATTGAAAACTATATTTTTATTATCAAATGGTTATTTGTATAATAAAAATTTTAATTAATTAATAATCCTATCATATAATATACTAATTAAATTTTATATGTATTGATTTCGTACATTATATATAATGTGTTAAAATTTAAGATTAAATATAGCAAATAGGTTTTCAGCAATTTTGAAGAGTTTATAATTATTTTGAATAGACTTCTTAAAGATCTAAATGTGTAAAAAATAGCGTGCATAAGAATTGTTCAAATAATAAAAACATGTTTTTGTGCTTAAGACAAAAAAAAATATTAAGGCTACATAATATTTGAAAACAACTACTTGTTTTTACGATTCATAGGCTGTAGCCACGATTATTAATTTTAAAATTTCAACCTATACTGAAAAAACAATATGCATAAAATCGCAATAACACCACAGCCAGGCTAGAGCAGAAAAATATTTTGCACGTGTATTATTCAAATAATAATATGTTTTTGTATTAAGCAAAACATGTATGAAGTTAACTAAATACGATTTTTTTAGTTTGAAGCGATACCAAATTATCTTATCTAATGTACAATACGAGTACTTATCGTTGGAATACTAACATTATTTTTAGTAAAAATAAATAATGAGTAGGTAATGACATTTTTAGCTGTGTAACATTTTCTGTTCTCAGCTGAAAACAAATAATAATATGTCTTATCGACCAAAATACAAAATTACAGTCCTTTTTTGAAATAAAATTTTGGTTATTTTACAACTGTTGTTGTTTATTTATGACCTAAGTGTCTTAATCAAAAATATTATTTTTTAAGAATAAAAAACATTGTCATTATCGAAGGTTGTTTCTAAAATAAAAACTTGAATAATCTTATCATATAATATACTACTTGAATTTCAAATATTTTGATTTCGCACTTTATAAATAATGTGATAATTTTAAAGAATATATATATATATATATATGAAATGGGGTATCAGAAATGTTGAATACTATGAAATATATTTCAAACCGTATGTGTTGTATAGTAAATAGTAATATTGTTCCTGAAACGAATGATTAATATCGTCCCAAATGATATAACTAAACGATAACTTGTTTTAAATTTACTTTTTTTACAAGCTCATACTTATAATTTTGAAATAATTAGAGTGATTGAGTAATCATGTACACAACTACATGAAGACGGTTCTTAAAGTATTAAAATGAATCTTCAGAAATTGATATCTATTAACCCTTTACTGCACAATGTTCCATATATGGAACTATTGTATGTATTGTTTACATCTGTTCTTGCTATACATCTTTGTATGCACAATGTTTCATAATTGGAACAATTCTTTAATTAGTACTTTTCATGAAACCAAAACTAAAAAAAAATTTATTTTTATTTTTTTAAGTAGTACTAAGTACATTATAGCATATGGTTAAAAAAAAATTCATTCAGTGAAGGGTTAAAATAATATCAAATTCGGTGTAATGAAAAAACTCGTTTGAGGTAAATTGAGATGGAAAATTCTGAGAGACTTTTCGTATATCTTTTTACCAGTACAATACTAAACTATTGTTTAAAGATAGTATGTTTGAACCCGAAACTTTGCTTCATTTGTTTAAAATATAGAATTAAAATCCTGGATTCCTAACTTGGTTAAGTGTCCCATTGTAATCATATGAAAGAAACATAATACAAATAATAGAACGTCTAAAATAACAATGTATGATGTCACCAATATAATACCACACTATTATTCAATGATATTATGTCATTCATTTAAAAAAAAAAGTTTTACAACAGTAGAAATAAAATGAAGGATTCCTAACTAAACTTAAGTAAATTTACCAGTTTAATCATACGAAAGAAACCTAATACAAATAATAAAACGTCTAAATTAATAATATCAATGTGAGTGATTTGAAAACAAATATTTTTCCTATAAAACGGTTAGTTCACGACAAGCTAAAAAGTACTAATATATTGCTATGTGACGGTTTTGTAAATAGGTATTAGATACATTTTTGTTTTTATTAAACGGCAAAAACACTACTGTTTTTATACGATTCATAGACTGTAGCCACAATTTCAAAATTCAATATACAATTTCAACATATATTGAAAGAATTGTACATATACATTTTGTTAAGTTTTACACTGAAATCGCAATAACATCTCTGCCAGGCTAGAACTGAGTAAAAGAGTGATTGAGTAATCGTGTATACAACTACATATATGAAAACGGTTCTTAAAGTATCAAAATGAATCTTCAGAAATTGAAATTTATTAAAATAATATAAAATTCGGTGTAATGATAAAACTCGTTTGGGGTAAATTGAGATGGAAAATTCTGAGAGACTTTTCGTATATCTTTTTACCAGTACAATACTAAACTATTGTTCAAAGATAGTATGTTCGAACCTTGCTTCATTCGTTTCAAATATAGAATTAAAATCCTGGATTCCTAACTTGGTTAAGTTTCCTATTGTAATCATATGAAACAAACATAATACAAATAATAAAACGTCTAAAATTACAATATCAATTTGGAAGTAATTTGAAAAACAATAATTTTTCTATAATACGTTTATTCTACAAAAAGTTTAAAGACGGATGAGTAAACAAGTAATAGCTAAATTGTTAGTGTTTGTCAAGCGGCAAAACAACTACTATTTTTTTACGATTCATAGGCTATAGCCACGATTATTTATTTCAAAATAGAATTTTAAACTACATTGAACAAACAAAATACATATGCGTTTATACAAGTCTTATAAGTTTTACACTGAAATCGCTACAACAGAAGCCATTTAAAAGAATAAGAATCATTTAAGTTTTAAACAACGGCAGAACAGTATTCGAATATCTTAGGCGTTGAAAAAAAAACAGACAATCATGAATTTTAAAAATTGTATTCTGTTTTTATCTTTGTTTGTTCATTTGTCTAAAGCAAATCCTGGGCTTTGCGAAGATCCGTCGGTAATTTAAAATATTTTCTATCTAATTATATGATTCATTAAAAAAAAATGCAATTCTCCATAAATCTATTGATTAATATAATAGTAAAAAGTTCGAGACACATCAATTCTAAAAAACAGTATTCACATTGTTTATTAAAAATGTTAATAATTTTAGATTCTAACCAGACTTCATACAAAGATTTTAGAACAAGGCAACGATGTTACCAAGGAAACAGTAATAGAGTACATAAAACAACAAAACGTGATGAGAGATTTTGATATTTCTATATTCGATATCAATAAGATACTTTGTTCAGTGTGGAGTACGTTGAACAATAATAATAATTAATGTATATTGTAAAATATATGTGTGAAATGTGAAAACTAATATTCACTTCGATGTTATACATAAATAAACATCGATAGTTGGGTATGTTGGAATATTGGGTAGTGCGTTTTTTCCAACATTTCTAAGGGGTATTTATACTTTTATGAAAAAGGCGTCGGGGGTAAAAAAAAAATGCAGAAGATGTCTGTAAAGGTAGTTGGGTAGATCAAGTTACTATAAAAATATAAAACGCTTTTATATTGTTTCTTACAAATCGTGTCAGAATGTGAAACGTTTTGTAAAAGTTACACAATCTGTAATTAATATTGAAATATTTATTTAACGACATTCCTCAAGAATTTTGTTTTAAACGCGATTGTTTTAAAACTAAACAAGGGGACAAATAAAACTATTGTTTTTAGGTCATTTTAATGTGTAGTACCCTTAATGACGTTACTTTATAAAAACGCAATATCAAAAATTGCAACAACTCCATCCCTTACAGCATATTGTAGTTTAGTAAATTTTAATGTGAACACTTTTATAATGCTTTCTAGGTACTAAAATGTCACCGAACGAATTTATAGCAGTAATAACATCAAAATTTACTTTTTGGGTAATTATGATTTTTTTCTATCCTAATATAGGATCTTTATTTTCTAAAGACTAAGCCTTGTCATAGCGAAAATATAGACTTCCACTCTTCTCTCTTTAATGCTAGAGTCTTCATATGTGAATACCCGTTGCATCCAGCCATTCCAATCATCTAATGATGGATAGCAATACACTCGTTTCCTCTACTATTTGGAGAATTTCTTCATTGCTCTTTCTTTCAGTCCGACTAATACGAAGTAATCTTCTCCAGGTCCACATTTCTATTGTTTCAAGTTTTTTGTATCTCGTACTGTCAAGGTCCAGTTTTACAACTATACAACAAAACACTCCATACGTAGCTTTTGGCAATGTTTTTTCTGGTCTTAAGACATGGGAGTATCATGTGGTAGTCTCCCCTTACTTTCCTCATCGCAGTATTCTGATAATAATATTCTGAATAATCTGATAACGAGCAGTACCAGACGGTTCTTCTTCCGCCTCGTTTCAGTACTGATGGTTACTGCTGCCCTCCATCAGGTGTTTAATCCCCATTAGGGAATAAACTGTAACGGTCACATTTAGCCGCCCGTTACCACTCGCCTCCAAATATGCATTATTAGCAGTTTACCCCGATTAGCATGTAAGCCATTATAGGTAGGGGAGACAACAGACACACGGGACAATGCCAGGGGCACCGATGCCCAGTTAGTTGACATACTACCATCTTCGGACCGCGACCTAATTATTCTAAAGCCATTACCTATATTTCACGTTACATTACTATTTTATATTTCTTTTAACTTTACCCGTACTCGTGTGTCCGTTCAACTCCGCCATTACCTGGACTAACTACAGAGAACGCTTTAGGATCCAGGTAGAGGTGTAATATATATGTACATAGCTTTACTTATTTAATAAACCTGTTTTCGTTTCGTTGCACACTTGAGAGTTAAGTTATTTAGAGGTACGATCGCCTGTTAAGCTCCTCAGGCGATATAGCAAATATACAAAGGAGACTTTAGGGATATTTAAGTGTAGATACGGCCTAGCCATCCGTCCCGTCTTCGGGTCCACTAATTTAACCCTATCGACTGTCGTTTCAGCCTAGCCTAGCTAACTAGCCACGCAGACACTTTACAATTTGGTGGAGGCGCCGATATTCGTTAGTCTTACCTCAGGGAGGGACCCCAATATTTTTAAGGGAATAGACGACGGACACGACCCCATATAATTGTACCTGCTATTTTTAATTAACTCTCAGGTTGTAGTAAAGTACATTTTTTTTTTATTAAGTATCAAATTGCATTTAATATTGAAATTTATTAATTTATTTTATAATATTTGGTTAACATTTTTCTTTTAAATTCTTATTATATTTTATTGAATATTACGATCAAGAATTCAATATGACAGCCCCTATGATAGCAAACTTATCACCTCTTGCCCTAGACACTTTTCACGGTACAAGCGACGAATCTGTCTACGATTTCATTACCAAATTCGATAGGATAAAAAAATTAAATAATTAGACGGATGAACAAACCTTATTGTACTTTCCATTTTATTTAAAAGGCACTGCAGAATCTTTCTATTTTTTATTTGAAAAAAGAAATACCAATTTAACTTGGGCCAATATTAAAGATGAATTTAAAAAAGCGTTTAATACAGTAACCCGTAAAAACATGCTTAAAGTTAAATTAACTCAAAGAAAACTGAATCTTGACGAAACAGTTAATGAGTTTATATGTGACTTTAACCGCCTTTCTGATGAAATTGACCCTGACATGTCTGAAGAATCCAAAATAACACAAGTAATGCGTAAATTACCACCCGAGTATTTTAGTATGATTTGTATGCAAGACAATTCTACTATGAAAAAATTAGAATCTAATTTAAGAAAGGCCGAAGGAGCCCGAAATTTATTTAATACCCCAACCAACCCCGAGGTAGAAGCCTTAAGAATTCAAGTAGAGACACTCACAAAACAAATCGCAGAGTCCACTTTAACTCAAACCCCCTATGGAATAAATCATATTCGAACAGTTAATAGAAACAACAATAATTTTAAGGATAGTTTTAATAACGGCATAAATAGGCATAATAATGGTAATTATAACATTAATAGTTACGACGATGGTCGTAATATTAATAATAGAAACCTATACAATCAACAAGGGTATATGAATCCTAATGGTAATAATTATAATGCATGGTCTAATGATAATAGTCAAAGACCACCCCCGTTAGTAGAAAATATAAGTAGCTGTTTTATGAATAACAAAAATGGTCTAAGTAATAACCTAGTAATTAGAGGTATTTTAAATAATGTTGGTTATAAGTTCACTATTGACTCAGGAGCAAGTGTAAGCGTTATTAATGAATCTTTACTTCCAAAAAATCAATATATTAATTCATTTGGGCAAACAAAATTATATACTGCGATAGGTTCGCAACTACATTTTGTAGGAAAAACAAATATTATAGTGTATTTTAACAATGTGCCGTTTGAAATAGAATGTGCAGTGGTAAAAAATTTGAAAGGTAATAGTCTTTTAGGCATGGATTTTTTAACAATCTATGAAGGTATAATCAATTTACGTAAATTGCAGTTATCTCTTAGAGTAAATGACGAAGAGATGGTTATACATTTTTTGAAAAATAAACATAATAGATTTAGTATAAACACAATTGGAAATAATAACTATAATATCTATAGGACTCAAAATAATATGAGTAATAGGGGTAGCCAAAATAATTATCGTGATACCAGGTGTTTCAACTATAAAAGACATGTTGATAACTTTAAATATAAGACTCATAGAGCAAACCAAAATAATTATCAGGATACTAGGACAAATCACGGTACGAATTTTAACAATTCTATGCATAGTGCTCGCAAGTCTAATAATAATATTAATAACAATAATATTACTTATAAGAATGGGATAAATAATAATAAGGTTAGGGATGTATTCAATAGGAATTATAAGACAACCCAAAATCGCTATAACGGTACCAGAAATATTAACTTTAATTATGCCAGTAACAATAATAATAGGTCTACTTGTAGTAGTTTTAACAGTCAAAAGCCCTATTTTACTAGAGTTCCATATGTATCTAATGAGAATTAGAGCTCCTCGGGCGATATATTAAGTTAATAAGGGAGACTTTAAGGCCAATTAGACGTAGACAACGGCCTAGCCAACCGTTTCCCGTGGGGATCCGTCTATTTTAGCTTTATCGACGGCCACTTTGCCTAGTCTAGCCAGCTAGACAAGTAGGTCCGTTACAACTTAACGGACTTAATTGTAACGTGTCTGCGTGGCTAGTTGGCTAGGCTAGGCTGAAACGACAGTCGATAGGGTTAAATTAGTGGACCCTAAGACGGGACGGATGGCTAGGCCGTATCTACACTTAAATATCCCTAAAGTCTCCTTTGTATATTTGCTATATCGCCTGAGGAGCTTAACAGGCGATCGTACCTCTAAATAACTTAACTCTCAAGTGTGCAACGTTGCTCCTCTGAATTATAATACTCTAAAAATTCCTTTTTCAAATCTGCCCATTTTAAATCTGCGCTTTTAGATTCTATTCTTTTATACAACTTTTTCGCTTGTTCTCTTAAATATAGCGGAAACCTTATTAGCCTTTGCGCCTCACTCCAGTCGTTCGCAGCCGATATCCTATCGTAAGTTTCTAGATAACCATTAATATCTTCGGTCAATTGACCGGAAAAGCATTGCGGAGTGATATTCATAATTAATTTTTAATTGAATAAAAATAATGCAATTTAAGTTAAATAAAATATCTTTTAAAATTCCAGAGCAATTTGTACCGTAAAATAAAACACCTTAACACAAACTGAGAGCGAATAAATTAATCAATGCAGTTTTATGGGGTCGTGGCCGTAGTTTATTCACTTGCAAAATGGGTTCTCCCCCAAGATAAAAAATAAAACTAACGGCAATCGGCGCCTCCACCAAGTTGTAACGGACCTACTTGTCTAGCTGGCTAGACTAGGCAAAGTGGCCGTCGATAAAGCTAAAATAGACGGATCCCCACGGGAAAACGGTTGGCTAGGCCGTTGTCTACGTCTAATTGGCCTTAAAGTCTCCCTTATTAACTTAATATATCGCCCGAGGAGCTAGAACGGGCGGTCACACTGTTAAATAATCTAACTCTCAGCTGCAGGCTACAAGATGTTTTATTCTAAATTAGGGTTTCTAAATAAAATACAAAATTATACAATATATATATATATATATATACACTCTGACCTGGGTTGGACGATGAAATGGTTGGTCAAAGCGGAGTTGAAACGGACGCACACAAAAGATAGTCGGATGGGCGGCTTGTAGTAAAACGGCAAAAATATAGAGCGCAAGGTCGAGGATATTGGCGGTCCGTGATGGTAAAGTCAACTGGTTAATTAGATGATACGTGACGTGCATTGTCCTGTGTGTGCGACCGTTCCCCTACCTATAAGCGGGGGTGCTGTGTCAGTTGGTTTGGGACGCGAAGTAACGGTCAAGTGAAATATGATCGTTACAAAACGTACTTACTGAATTCGCTCGTTTAGAGCTTTCCGCCAGTAAGAGCTGGAGGTCGTCTGGGGTTCCTTGGCCCGTAACAAAATATGTTCCCCTAATTTTAAAAACAATTTTATGATTTTAGGATCTCCAAGATATTTATAACGGAATCGTCAAAAACCGTCCAGTTACCAAGAGCGCAGTTAAAGAGTATTTACGGGAGAAACTAAAGCTGGTTGAAAACGAACTGACAACAGCATTGAAAGGTACGTAGAAAGAACAAGTTTTAGAAATGTAAAACGCTTTTATCTTCTTTTTCGACGAAATATGTTACAAAACAATTTTATGACTGTTGGACTGATTTTATTTAACATTAAAATATTAATTTTATAACATTGCTCATGAAATTTTTTTCGACATGATTTTAAATTATTGAAAAACTAAATTATTGATTTAAGATGGCTTTTTATAACACCCGTCATGGCCAAACTTTGTACATAAAAACGCAATAATAATAATTGCAACCACTCGATTCGTTACAGCATTGTATAGTTTGATAAATTTTAATGTGAATACTTTTTAATTGATTTCTAGAAACTGATATGTCATGGAACGAGTTTTATACATTAATGGTTTTTAAAAGTTTATCTATACGCTACAACACCGACCAGTTGAGGATTTAAACATTTGCAACCCCCAAGCAAGTAATATGTTCACTCTTACACATTTTTTGTTTTTCTTCAACTGAAGGATATTAAATTTGATATAATTTCACATATTGTAATCTGCGATATTGCGATAATAATATTATCGCATTGTTAATTTTTTTTTGTGTTAATATTATAGGGCTACAAATTTACTGCAACTTTCTATCGCCGTTCGCTGTAATAATAAAATTAAACTTTTTAAATTATTCAAGTTTATTTAAATAAAAATTCAAGGTTTATGTATTAATTTTTTAAAAATTTAGAGGGTGTGTGTTTTTTTGTGTTAATTGAATACTGTACTATTTGGGTGATTTGAAAATTGTATTTTTAAATATTATAAATTTATAAAAATGTTAAATAACTAGTTTTCAGCATATTAAAATTATAAATTAACCTTATCTGCTCCGTCTTAGTTTTTGATAATAAATAAATATATATAACATTTGATTGTATCTGTAGAGTTGAGAGTAGTGTCAAAATCGAGAAAGGTTAGGTTAGGTTACTCTTTCAAAATTTAAGAGCTGAAAATTAGACTGGAGTTATAGTTTAATCTGAATATGTGTTTATTTATATTACATCGATCAAAAAATACTTGATACATTGAAAACGAGGACACAAATATCAAATCAAATCAAATCAATGCTCAAATTCAAAAAGAAACAACTGTATTTAACCGTTAAAAACTATTAGTTTTGATGCCTCAAAAGTAGTAGTTGTAACACTGTAGGTACATTAACATTTTATTATAAGACGGTTGTGTTAACAAGTAATACATATTTTGGTTTTGTCAATCGGCAAAACAACTACTGCGTTTATGATTTGTAGCCCGTAGCCAAGATTATTTTTGTAATGTATCATACATTTATTGGTCAATACACTATAAATAAATGCATTACATTGTCTCATTTGCTTACAATAATCTTAAAATATTTATTATTTGAATTTTAAATATATATTATTTCGCACTTTGTAAACTATGTGTTAATATATATGAAATAGGGGAATCAAAAATGAAGATGTTATAGTTATATTAAATAGATTATTAAATAAGTAGAAAAATAATGCATGGGTATTGTTAAAAAAACCTGGTTGGTGAAATTGGATATAGATTTGTAAAAAAAAAAAAAAAATCCCTTTATTACGTAATTTTATTTTATTTATTTTATTTTGTCATTTTATCTATACTCTCAGTAGTTTTGTTGTCGTGTTGTATTGTTATGCATGCCATACGAACAATGTCTACTTAAAAAAAAAAACTCAACATATATTATATTACTAGTATACATTTTATAAAAGCAATACCAATCAAACTAAACATACTTTACGAATTCTTCTTGGTAGGATACTAACAAATAAACATGTTTTATTTAACACCGAATATATATATTTTAAATCATGTTATAATATATCTAATGTTATAATTATTTTTAAATGAGGCGTCAGGAATTGCAATCCATTATCAAGCTGTAGTACATATGCAGACATTTTTTAACAAATAATAACATGTTTTCATATTAAACTAAACAAATGAGAAGCTTATCTAAATAAGATTTTATCGATTTAAAAAAAAAATAACATGCTTTTATTACACATTGTATAAAAGCGAAACCAAAAGATCTGATATAGCTATACTGATTTATTCTATAAAATTATAAAATATATTTTATGATGAATATACTTGATACTTTTATGCACATTTGTATTTTTCCTAAAATGCTTATATGCGGTAATGCAAATTTTTTACGCGACACCTTCCTCATGTTCTTCCTATAACTAAAAAAAAGTTTTTCAGCTGAGTCTGCAACCACGAAAGAGCATTTTCATGTCTCGTTGAAGTACCGAATAAATTTAGATTAGTTGTGGAATTATAATTAAAAAAAAAATTTACATGGAGCTTCCACTTACAACATAAGCCAAGGAGATTAAAAAATTATGTACAATCAAGTTTCTGGCTAAAATTGTAGTGTTTATTATTTGGCCAAAAGTAACTTAACATAGAGAATTAAACTATTTTGAATTTATTATTCATTTCTATTTTGATCGTTGAACGTACAACATATCTTATCATATCTCATATCAGATAACACCGTAACCCTTTTTTTGGTAGCACTTTTTTTCGGTTATGTACCGGCTAATTCTCACCCCTATCTCCTACCCCTATCTCCCGTCCCCAACCCCATCCCCGTGTGTTAACGCTTTTTTTGATAACGCTTTTTTCGTTATAATTTTTTTGGATATGTGCCAGAGCTAAGACATGAAAATGTCAAAAAAAAAATGCTAGCATAATTGATAAGTCCAAGCGAGGTCATGTATGCCAGAAACGACTTCAATGAGTTTGACGATAGTAAAGACGGTGAACTGTCTCCTAAGGAGTATGCCGACAACAAGGCATACTTAAACCCTATTTCAAAATCAATGGAACAGTCGGCAGAACCTATTATTAAAAACGTAAACTTTGTGGAATTCTTGGAAATGCTATAGTTTGTTGACGAACATGATAGCGTAGAAGACTCTATGACATCAAGTTTCAATTCCTATATTGATGAATCACAACCTTAAACAATATTTGAAATTATGATATATTATAATAATTAAATATTTGAAATATTTTTATGTATTTATGAATTGAAATATACGGTGCCTAATAAACCTTTTCCGTTTAATATATTATGGATACATATGAGTTCTAACTACTGACAAATTTTCAATTTAAAGGTCCTAAAAATACGGCTAAGAAACTAAAAAATAATTGTACCCCCTAACCTCTGACGCGGTAGAAATGGGGGGTAGAAGTAAATAGAAGCGAAAAAAAAACCGAATTTTAAAAGAGTTAAGGTTTTTTTTTAATTTTTTTAACTTAGAAAAGAAACG
>NW_026095926.1:919313-977014 GCF_023614345.1 Adelges cooleyi | reverse complement strand
ACGATATATCAGGAATCTTTGAAATATTAGACATTTATTTTATAAAATGCTTGATTAATTTCGAGCTGGAAGAATTAAATAAATAATTGGCCCTACTAAATGTTAACAGGAACAACATTTATTTAGTTATTTTAACTAAAATTGTATTGTTCTCTTATGCTCGCTATATAATTAGTTGCGCCAACTTTGTACTTTTGGAAATATTATTTAAATTTATAGGTTACACAAGATACATCTTGTATCCAATATATTTTGCACGGGTTTCCTGATAAGAAACGTATTCACCAATTATTTTAAGATTTAATGGTCTGTATAATATTTTTATCATTTTGACTTTTTTGTTTCGAAAAATATCAAGAATATTTGTAATATTGGACAATTATACTACACAACGCTAACCAAAATTATTTTTTGTTATTGAAATATTTGTTCCGGCCATGGTGTTTTTTAGAAACATGAACGGTTGTTATTTTACAAAAAACATTGGCTTTTGCGTCATACTTATATAAATCTGTTTCTACATAGTTTAAATAATATTTGTTAAAATATAATGTATATTATATCCATTAAAATTTTATTCGACGCATAATAATTTCAAAATTAATTAATCGAATATTTGTTTTTTAGAAAAACTAAAAATTACAATTATTTAAAAAAAAATAGTGTCTTCTTAATCAATGATCATTAAGAATTCTAAATTAAATATATTTTATTTATTTTTACTACTGATTTGTATACCAGCCTCCTACACAAAAAAAATACATATTAGGACCAACTTACGGTCAGTTGGTTAGTTAACATAGGGTCACGATTATTTTCTTGTTGAAAGAACTAAATAAATAATTGGCCAAATTCAATGTTAAGAGAAACAACTTTTTATTTAGTTATTTCAACTACAAATATACTGTACCCCTAATCCCTAATAACCAAATATAAGTTGGACTAAGTTTTATTAAGTTAGTCCAACTGGAGATGTTATTAACCTTTCAATTAATCATAGTTTTAGTTTAACCAACTTTGTATTTCATGAAGAGTTGCTTGATTACTTAAATTTAAAGCTATCAAAAAGGGACATCTTGTGCTCATTATATTTTGTTATTTGCACGGGTTTCGTTAAAAAAATATATATATAAATCATGTTTGTATACTTCTGAAACACAATGTTAACAGAACAGAACTGGTGTTATGTACTAACACTCGACATACAATACTCATTTAGTCAATACAACGTTTATGTTTGCGTATTTCTGAAATACAACGTTAACAGATATTATTTGAATGGCTGGCTCAAGTAAAACAAACATGCAAACTGTAATAGAACACACATAGTACATAAGTCTAACTAATGTTCATTGCTGTTCCTCATTCTACATTGTCTACTTGTTTGTTAGTGTTATAGATATTTCTTAGTGGATACGCAAGAAAATGATGTGGAAAATTATATTTGTGTTGCCATGTTTTACCGTTTTAGTGAACGCTGTTGGAAATCATGAAGAGGGTTCTACATCAGTAAATATAATCGATCTTTTATTTATTTTTTTTTTAGTAGATAGAAAGTATATTTTATGTTTTTCATAAATTCCCAAAAATGTTTTGCATTCTTAGAATAAAACAGTAATTTTATCATACTATACATTTTTTCTAAACAATTTTTAAGTGTAAGAACATTGCGGGTGTAAATCTACTTCATGGGATAACATTTTTTTTTAAATCGATAGTACTTTTCATACTTATTTCAGTGCTGCAAAAATTTATAATCGCGAATGATGTCGTCCCGCATTTCCCTGCCCATCGTGGAAGATTACTTTTCCTACCTTATTGAGTAGCTATACTCGTAACAATATTTATAGTCTTCCAAAATAATAACTCCACATAGCTTTTAGAATCAACAACGAGGTTATATTGGGATTTCTTTGCGGGTAACGTGAGATTATAAAACTTCTTATAGACTAAATGCAAGGGATAATTTTGCAGAATAATTTTCTGAACTTTGTGACTGATCGGTAAACCAGTTTTTAATTAATTTTATAGTCGTTCTAGTAAGTAGTAAAGTTTAAGGCGGCCAGTGGATTGCGGTAAAGTAGGTAATTCGTGCAGATAAGAACTGTATGCCTACATCGTAGGAAAAGTCTTAAGAGAAGTTTCAGGGCTAAAGGTCTAAAAATAGACTGAAGATAATTTTAAAATGGGGCTATAACATATTATGTAATTTTATCAGAAATTCATATTCACGCTATCCGTTTATTAAGAACAAACAATAACAGTGGAAAATTACACTTTAATTGAAATTATTCTCATAGTTCCTACAATCATAAGAAATATATCACAATAGATTGTAAAAATTCATATTGACCTCTGAATATAATTCGTACTTACGTGCACCAACCCAACTCTAATGAAGAAGTACTTATCAAGTTATTTGCGTTAAGAGAACATGCAGACTGTAAAATAATTTTTATCCGTCCACCCTTAGTCAGTATTTGTTTTCAAATTAATTACCGTTTAATTTTTTTTTAGACCGGAGGCCCGACACCATTTCCAAATATTGAAGATTGGGCGGATTCATTAGAAGAAATAAAAATTTCAGATTGGTCTAATTTGTCAACTGGACCAAGCCCAAATCAAAAAGTAATTTTTGTATAAAATACATTATTTAAAAACACGTTTAACCGTTTTTATTTTTAAAGGATTTGGCAAGCGACGCATTGAAAAATAGTGGATGTCCAACTGATATTGTGGAAGTTCTTCTTTTAAACAGTTATATATTTAATTGGCCTGATCATTTTAAAGAAAGAAATCCAAATGGATATAAAACGACTTTTCATATAAAATACTTGGCTTGTAGACGTATTCCAGGAGCACCAGTAGTATACGTGTCTCATATTAGTAACATAGGGGTGCCTGAGCCAGGACTTTTATTCGTTTTCGATAAACTTGAATGAATCGTAGATTCTGATTAAAATCGGGCTGGCAGGATTTAATTTCACCATTCAAAAAACCATAAATTTAAAAAAAATTATACTCATAATGAAAACAAAATCTAAATGTGTTAAAGAATAGTAAAATTTTAGTTAAATTATAAATGATTTTGTAAACCTAATTTGTTTACACACCTATCACATAAAACATACTACGCTTATCTAAAAATTGTATTTGTTATTACTAACGGAATTAAATAAAATGAATGTACTATATTGATCTAGACATTGATTTAATAAAGCTATACAATTTCTTTCTCCATTTTATTTTGTTTTATTTTATTTTATACTCTTCAGTATTTAGAATGTTCTAAAAAACTTGTTTTTTATTGATTAACTTATTGACATGTGTTAGAAGTCTGAGATAAGTAATGACAGATTTTTTTTTGACAAATACAAATAATAAAAAAAATATAGGTAATATATTCATAGAAATTGTATTTAAATGAATGAATAAATACATATTTATATCATTTATATTGTTTTTGACATTTTTCACCATCATTATTATAATATATTACTAATATACTCAGTCAACAAAACTTATGAAACAATTTCTGAACTATAACAATATAAATATTATACATAAGTACTACAATACATTTTAACAAGCTGATTGACTTTTTAACAAGCCGATTTTGGGTGATTAACTTTACAATCGTTTTAACAATGTGTTAAGGCTAACAAATCTCGATGAAACGCAATTTTCACTAACTAGTTGTTAAATATAATTGACTGGGCTGCCAAATTATGTAAATAGTGTAAATACAATACCCCATTCAAATTTCAATAGTTTTTTAGTAGTCACTAGTAGCCGGCAGGCGGCCGGATGGGTCACAGATTTCGAGTGAGTTGTGGAGATCAGTGTCTAGCCGTATCGATTTACCTATTAAAAAGCAATGGTTTAAAAAAGGAAAAAATGGCGAGATCGGTGCCCATTGATTAGAAGGGGTTGCTCAGATACCGGTTATGGTGTTAAACCATGACAACGTGTCTTAAGTACTTATTGGTATCAATAAGTGTAGTGTTATTCTAGTATATATTTTTTGGAAAAGAAACGTATCTGCTGAGGAAGCTTCATCTGTACTCGTGTGTCCGTTCAACTCCTTCATTACATGGACTAACTCCAGAGAACGCTTAAGGTAGAGGTGTAATACATACTATATACAATACATTTACTTGTTTAAAAAAACCTGTTTCCTTTTTGTTGCACACTTGAGAGTAAAGTTATTTAGAGGTACGACCGCCTGTTAAGCTCCTCGGGCAACATGGCAATTATAAAAATGGGATATTTAAGTGCAGATAACGCTTAACCATCCGTCCCGTCTTTGGGTCTACTAATTTAACCCTACTGACTGTCGTTTCGGCCTAGTCTAGCTAACTATTTTAACAATGAAACAGTATAGCACTTGCATGGCAATAGATAACTGATATTCTACTACACATTTTAAATACATATTAAAACCAGAGATTTATAACCTTAATATTTGGTGGCATGGAAGTTAAATATATATGTGTCACAAATAAGTTTTCTGTAATATTAAAAAAAAAAAACATTTACACACCACGCTGAGAACTTGGTATGTAAGTTAGTATGGCTTTTTATGCAACAAATATTTGCAATTTTGTGCAAATAATGGCAAAAAAAATTCAAAGATGTGTACTCGTATAATATTCTTTGCTTGTTTCAATTCGATATAAAACAGGCATTCAAAGACGGTAAAATTCATTCGATTTATCTCGCAGTTTAACTTCAGATAATACTTTATAGATTAACCACAATGTTTTTAAAGTTCTCTGTTTCGTTTCTGTTTTTTATCCTAGCCATTAGCTGTATGCATACAGGCCCACTTGAAGGGAAAAATGATCCTGAAGCATCAGGTTCAGCTGTACCTGAAGAGAAAATTAATGTCACACCGGAGGATTTAGAGGTAATGTATAGTATTTTTTTAAAACTATTAGGTTTTTCAATATTTTTCAGAATCATTTATAAAAAAAAATCCTCAATTCAATGAAAAAAATTGAATGAAGTTCAATGAAAACAATTTCCCAAGTAGAAATTCTCTAGGAATCTATTATTATTTTAGGTAAAAGACATACAAATAAAATTCTAGTCTTAAATACTTGTAATCAAAATAATTGTCTAATATTGTTTGTTAAAAAAATGGTTTTATTATATTAAATTAAAACTAGAGTCGTAACTTAATCATTCGAGTAAAATTAAATAAATATAATAAATGTTTAACCCAAAATATGTATACACTTTACTACTTTGTAAATTACTAAGTATTACAAGTCCTATCACTCTATGATTTAATGCATTAATTATTAGTATCCGCAAATCCGAACATTTATAGTAAATGCAAATTTATTTAACTTAGAGTATACGTTTTGTGCTGTATAAAAAAATGAAATAATTCCAGATTAATTTTTAAATATTTTTTTTATTTGGTTTTAAAACATAAAAACATATAACGATGTAATTTTTTAACAGCTAAAGCATATTTGAATTATTTTATAGCAATTTTATTTGATATATTTCATCTAAAATAAATAAGTCTTTAATGATTTAATAATATTTTTTATTTGCTTTAAAATGTTACACACGTTGTATTGCTTTTCTGCTTACTTTGTTATAATCTTATTTTTATTATTATTATAACATAATATTACAAAGGCATACAGTAAAATAATGTTAATAACGCTAATACTTGGAATAACAGCTACTATAATTTAAATATTTTCTAAATTATATATAAAAAACACAACTTTTTTTTTAATCTTATTAAAGCGAATAAATGGATGAAAATTAAAACTTCAATGAATAGCATTTTTTTAAAAATGTGTTATCAACAAATTTATGTAATTTAAAACATATGTTGCCATTTGAAAAAGTGATGTCCTGCCCTTTTTTTGGGGTATAAGGGTTGGAGATACAAATTTCCACAGTATTGAAAAAATTAGGTCATTGTGTACCTTAAAAAATTAGAATTTTTTTTTTTTTTTATGTTCACATTTTTTTGAGAAAATTAGCGCCTTAACCAAAATGAATTACTCTGTATATATATATATATATATTTTTTTTTTTTTTATTGATTCTTAATCATAGGTATTTATTTAGGTCTAATCGTATTTAAATTTTATAATCAGATTTTTTATGGAATTAAACTTCGTGTTTATTAACAATTTTCAGCTTATAGAAGAGGCGTTCGAGGGTTGTAGAAAATTGACGTTAATAGAATACGACGTCGACATTATTGAAGAAAGAGTTGGACTTGACGATTATTACCTATACATGGGTGACAGCAATGACCAATGGGAATTTGTAAAATCATATTTCGAAACCTATAAGGAATGGCCCTCTTATTGTAAACATTTTTTACACACGTTATATGTCGATTAATATTATTTTTTTTCTTCGATGCGAAACTGTAAAGTAGTATTTGGTTTTTAAGAAATTATTTTCGTTCAAAATTACCATATAGTATTCAATATCCTATTAAATGTGGTGAGACCCAAAAGTATGCACAATTAAAGTAAAATTAAAAACAAAATGACCGCCTCTTCGTCCGGACACAAATTTAGACAAATAAAAACACACTACTACAAAAACAATATAATTTCAGCTGCACATCGAAGCTAAAATAAATTATGTAATTGACAACTGCAACATATCATGCCTCTATGATAACATATATTATTTATAATTAAATTTAATGTTTTTTTGTTTTAGTTTCCATGACATCAGACATATTTCGTGATCTTTTTATAATACATTGTGAAAAATCTGGATTGTCCGTTTCAAAAATTGCTGAACAAAGAAAAGCCAAATTGGATTCAAAGATTACAAAGAAAGGATATCTTGATTGGAAACATAAATTGAACGAATACCTCCAAGTTTATGTAAAACGTTGGGAACGTTCGTGCAATCTTTAACAATCTGATTCAGAAACAAAAGAAGCAGACGAACGTCCTAAAAAATGACATTCTGAAGAATAAATTAATATGTCTAATAATGTTATAATTTTTTTTTAAATCTCTTAAATTGTTATTTAAAAAACGCTTCAAAATATAATATGTCATAACGACTTTAATAATTCCAAATTCTCTGTTTCTTTTCAAATAAACACTTATTACTTACTAATTGTGTAATATTATTTTTATTTGTGAGAAAAAAGAGAAACCACTATAATTTGTGTAGTAGTTTTAAAATGGTCGACTTTGTACGGAGTTGCAGCAGCTATAGCGTTATTAAGTAGAACATCACATCATGATCAATATAACAGCTCATTATATCAAAAAATAAATAAAAACACATTGTTGTAAATAAAACCTATCTCAAGCTCATCGTCATCGTTTGAGTTGCAACATTTCATCCGGAACGACAAACAAGAAAGTGTGTTAATAAAAACTTGGTAAAAAAGGTAAAGTGTCTAAACGACACTCGGTTAGTAATATTTTTTTTTTGTTCGTCTGTTTGCATTAATTCGTAAAACAGTTGTTTAAAAAAAAAAATGAGTATCTCCATGCCCCGACCCTATTGTGCTGGCATTTTACACTAGATATTATTGCAAATAGAAAAAGTCAAACCGAACTACTCCTAGTTGACTTTTGTTCTCGCTTAGTTTTGGACAAATGTTTTGCAAGCTAAGTACTTTATTTTAATTGCCTCATTGTTGTGTTATATATAAAAAAGGAACTGTCAATTGGTAATTGCTATATACCACACGGTTACTCAAGTGTTCTGGAGAACCATTTTATCTGATAATTATAGAGCTATTATTTCAATTTTAAAAGTAGGATGCCAAGTTGCATTAAAAGTTAATCGTTTTAATGGTTTATTAAATATTAATTGATCAATCGCAGGCAACTAAATTGTGTTTAAATGCCACTGAATATAATATGTTCATATAATAAATTGGTTCATTAAATCTTTACTGAACGTTTATGCAAGTCGCAGCCCGCCAAAAATGTTTCATATTATCAATGATGCATTTCTAAAAAAACAATTGAAGCAAAAGTCTTACTTACTTTCAAATGAAGTGTATAATATACACCAACATTGATAAGGCTTTTAAGAAATCAAAAAGAAATACTATTACTAATAATTTGAAACGAATATCATAAATGCTACGGTCCTTTAAACACTCATGTTTTATTAGATTAAAGATTTCTATCTTAACGGGTCAACGAAATTGACAGATGTAAAACAACGGAAACTGCTTCACACCGAAACTTCTTCACACTTAAACATAATAGATATCAAACACCGTACACGATACAACGGAAAAGGCGAATATATTATAATATGCGTTAATATTTTTTCGACAAATTAATAGAAAATAAACATTTTAATTAATATAACGTGTCAACTGTCGAACGCGAACAAACGATAGGCGGTAATTGATAAATGCCGACAGCGGAAAATCTTGTTTAGATCATTTTCTTTTCCATGAGTGAGATAGTGTATTATATTTTCTTTTCCAGGTTCAAATATAGGGCCCATGTCATTTTATATATTAGATATGGCTGTGATAGATATTAGATGTGGTATTCGTAAAAATGCGTAACGCCATTCGCTTGGCCTCGACGCCTTTAAGTACAACTTATATGGTTTTGGAAAACAGTGGCTTTGTGTGTACGTTAACTATGTAAAGAACACCATCGTACGCTATATTTGTATTATTTGCAAACCATATTATACGGAACGCAAAGAAAATTGGAATCAAAACTACTTTGTTTTTTATACACATTAAATTGTTAAAAATTAACGTTTATACATTTTGTTGAATGTCGGCCGACTTTTAAAGTAACACAAAAATTAATAATTTGTGGAACATACGACTAATGACTATTAAACGCTATAAAATTAAAATCAGAAATTGAGTGCAAGGTATTCGGTTAAAGAGAATAACACTGCTAGGTGTTTTTAGCCGGGTAACATTTGGCATCATTCGAAACACTTGAGTATACATGAGTATTTTCCGCGATTTCATACGTTGGTTTGCCTAAGCACAAATGCCACACTGTTTTTAAATATTTTTACCGAAATTTAGGTACAAGTTGGAAAATTATATGAAAAAAAACTAGCTGCGGGAGGGTGACAGGGAGCAAAGTATATTTAGGGCGGTCACAGATTCCAAGGGTGGCCTAGCTATGCCAATTATACAATTGAATACATAAGCAGAAATTAGCAAAATTAGCCATACTATGTTTATGATATTTTCCATGTTCAAAGAAAACCTGATATTTTCTATTGGTTCTTTTTTTATCGATTTCAATCGTTATAATCATATTTCAATTATTACATCAGCCAACTTTTAATATACATAAGCGGTGAAATAGTGCGAACAAATCAAAAAGATCCGACTGGAATTTGTAACAATTACAGTGATATTATTTTTCTATACGAAACACCAGTAATACCATAACGGCTATATAAATATTACTAACCGTGTGCTGGTTATCGTTTTTTATAATACACTAGCCCGTTTCGTACAACGAAAATTTAGAGCACAAAATAAAACCTTACACGTTATGATTTAGTAACCCAAATTTAGGCCTCTGGTTGAGGAAATCTATACACGTTCGAAAATAATCGTTCTACTCGTTAAAATTTTTCCAAAAAAAGACAGTTCAGTTAGGTCGAGGTATAGTGGGGACGGTGAGGTCACGGTCTTCAGGAATTATTAAAACTGATGACAAGGGAAAAGTGATAAAATCATTTTTAAATAAACCCTTCGATGCGAATCTGTGGATAGTACGTTCGAACCGGTACAGTCAAAACTTAGCACAGTAAGAAAATAGTATATGTAAGTAAGTGAGTAAGTAAAAGAGGATTAGTGTTCACAGATAAAAATACAAATTTCGATAAAAGCAATGTACCTAAAGACAGTTTGTTTGCCTAAAAATGATTTTAGGCTATAAACAGAAAAATATTAATCAGCGTATGATAAATTAATACAGTTAATATGTGTTAAGTTACTATGATAAATTACTGGATCATTTAGGGGTATCTCAGATTTAGTATAAACGGTACAAAAAATTATTTGCACATAAATCGACTATTTCTTGGCCATTACTAGCATTAATGCCATTAAAAAACAAGTTTTGGGGCAAAGAGCTAATAGAGGTTTATGATTTAATAAAACTACAGACAAATTTACTGTTAACGTTAATTGAGTTTGAACATTTTTTAAATATTTATCATAGTTTAATTTACTTAGATTTTCACACTGTTTGCGAAGATTAGAAAAAAATAGTATACACTTGAAAAAGACGAGCTCTTTTGAAAATAAGTGTGCTATTTTTTTTAACGAATAAGATTTTTTAATTCTGTACTAACCCAAATTTTATATTTAGAGGAAAAAAAAAGTGAATTTAAACAATGAAACAGTATAGCAATAGTTACTAATGCATGGCAATAGATAACTGATATTCTACTAGACATTTTAAAAACATATTAAAACCCAGAGATTTATAATCTTAATATTTGGTGGCATGGAAGTGAAATATATGTGTAATAAATGAATTTTCTGTAAGATGTAAAAAAATATACATTAACACACCTCGCTAAAACTTTGGTAGGTATGTTAGTTTTGATTTTAAACAACGAATAAATTAGTGTGCAAATATGCAATTTTGTGTAAATAATGGCAAAAAAAAAAATCAAAAGATGAGAACCCGTATAATATTCTTTATTTGTTTCAATTCGATATAAAACAGGCATTCAAAGACGGTAAAATTTATTCGATTTATCTCGCAGTTTAACTTCAGATAATACTTTATAGACTAACCACAATGTTTTTAAAGTTCTCTCTTTCGTTTTTGTTTTTTTATCTTAGCGGTTAGCTGTATGCATACAGGCCAACCTGAAGCATCAGGTTTAGATGCACCTGAAGGGAAAACTGAGCCTGAAGCATCAAGTTCAGCTATACCTGAAGAGAAAATTAATGTCACACCGAAGGATTTAGCGGTAATTAATTTTATTTTTTTTTAAACTATTAGGTTTTTTTTAATATTTTTCAGAATCCTTTATAATATAATGAACAAAAACTCCCAATTAAAAATTTTCTAGGAAACTATTATTAATTTAGGTAAAAGACATACAAATAAAATGCTTGTCATAAATACTTGTAATCAAAATAATTGTCTAATATTGTTTGTTAAAAAAATGGTTTTATTATATTAAATTAAAACTAGAGTCGTAACTTAATCATTCGAGTAAAATTCAATAAATATAACAAATGTTTAACCCAAAAAATGTTTACACTTTACTACTTTGTAAATTACTAAGTATTATAAGTTCTATCACTCTATGATTTAATATATTAATTATTCGTATCCGAAAATCCGAACATTTATAGTAAATGCAAATTTTTTTTAACTTAAAGTATACGTTTTGTGCTGTATAAAAAAATGAAATAATTCCAGATTAATTTTAAAATATATTTTTTATTTGGTTTTAAAACATAAAAACATATAATGATGTAATTTTTTAACAGCTAAAGTATATTTTAATTATTTTATAGCAATTTTATTTTATAAATTTCATCGAAAACAAATAAGTCTTTAATAATTTAATAATATTTTTTATTTGCTATAAAATGTTACACACGTTGTATTGCTTTTCTGCTTACTTTGTTATAATCTTATCTATATCATTATTATTACATAATATTACAAAGTCATTCAGTAAAATAATGTTAATAACGCTAATACTTGGAATACCAGCTACTATAATTTAAATATTTTCTAAATTTATTTTTAAAAAAAAACCTTTTTTTTTTTTAAAAATCTTATTGAAGCGAATAAATGGATAAAAATTAAAAATTCAAAGAATAGCATTTTTTTAAAAACTTTTGTCTACAAATTTATGGAATTTAAAACATATTTTGCCATTTGAAAAAGTGATGTCCTGCTCTATTTTTTGGTATAAGGGTTGGAGATTCAAATTTTCACAGTATTGAAAAATATAGTACAAGGTGTACCTAAAAGTATAGGAAATTATTTTTTTTTAAATGTACATGTTTTCCGAGATAATTAGTGTCTTACCCAAAATGAATCACCCTGTATACATATATATTTTTTTATTGATTCTTAATCATCAGGTATTTATATAGGTAATCGTATTTAAAGTTTATAAATTTAAAATTTTTTAGAATTAAACTTTGTGTTGATTAACAATTTTCAGATTATAAAAGAGGCGTTCGAGGTTATTAGAAAAGAGATGTCAAAAGTGTACAACCTAAGATTTATAGTTGAAGCAATTGGATATATTGATTATTACGAATACATGGGTGACAACTTTGAAGAGTGGGATTTTATAAATTCATACTATAAGATACAACACTCTAGCGAATATTGTAAAAAAATTTTTACACACGTTATATGTCGTTTAATAATATTTTTTTTATCTCCGATGCGAAACTGTAAAGTAGTATTTTGTTTTTAAGAAACAATTTTCATTCAAAAATACCATATAATATTCAATATACTATTAAATGTGGCGAGACCCAAAAGTATGCTCAATTAAAGTAAAATTAAAAAAAAAATGACCGCCCCTTCGTCCAGAAACAAATTTAGACAAATAAAAATACACTATTACAAAAACAATATAATTTCAGCTGCACATCGGAGCTAAAATAAATTATGTAATTGACAACTACAACATATAGTGTCATTATGATAACATGTATTATTTATAATTAATAAAATTTAATGTTTTTTCGTTTTAGATTCCATAACACCAGATATATTTCGTGATCTTTTTATTATACATTGTGAAAAATCAGGAATGCCTGTTGCAAAAGTTGCTGAACAAAGAAAAGCCGCAATGGTTGGAAAGGAAGGACGTTTTACGTTAAATGAAAAATTGAGTGATTACATCTACCAAAAAAGAAAACAAAAAAAAGTTCAGGCGGAGATTTCTAAAAAAGTTTCATTCTGAAAAATAAATTAATATGTCTAATAATGTTATAATTTTTTTTTTAAATCTCATAAATTGTTATTAAAGAATTGTTTCAAAATATAATATGTCATAACGACTTATAATTATTCCAAAATCTCTGTTTCTTTTCAAATAAACACCTATTACTTACTAATTGTGTAGCATTATTTTTATTTCTAAGACAAAATTTTTAATACGGTCGAATTTGTACGGAACTGCAACAGTTATAGCATTATTAAGTAGAACATCTACATTATGATTAATATAACATCTTATTATATCAAAAAGTATATAAAAAACATATCGTTGTAAATAAAACCTATCTCAAGCTTATCACCATCGTTTGAGTTGCAACATTTCACCCGGAACGACAAACAAGAAAGTGTGTTAATAAAAACGTGTTAAAATGGGTAAAGTGTGTAAACGACACTCTGTTAGAAATATTTTTTATTGCGTCTATTAACCATTAATTCACGTAACAGTTGTTTAAAAAAAAATGAGTAAATCCATGCCCCGACCCTCTTGTGCTGGCATTTTACACTCGATATTATTGCAAAAAGAAATAGTCAAACCGAACTACTCCTCGCTGACTTTGTCCTTGATGTTGTTTATGCCTTTATCGGTGAAATAACTTATATAAAAAATTCTACATGAAATACAATAAAAAAAAAAAAGAGCTAAACTTATCATGTGCGAGAACTTTATTGAGAAACGATTAATATTTTATATTGTTTATACTAGAGCTTCGTTTTTAAGTAATGTCGTTATATGTCATAGTACCTTTTGGCTGTGTCTAGTGATCAGAATTCATACCTAGTTTTGGACAAATATTTTTCAAGCAAAGTACTGATTCTAAACATTGCTTAAAACACGGCCAAAGTGTACAGAATGATAAACGGTGAAATAAAATAACTCTTAAGTTTTTAGATCTGGACAGTTACATAATAATAATAATTATGTTCAGTGCATCAAATACCTATATTATTTGATACTTATCCAGACATATTTTATACATAAAAGATACAATGATATAAATTCATATTAGCTTCGATGCAGAGCGGCGAAGGTATTGGTTTTACACTGATGAGTGTTTTTTTGTTATCTGTGTACACTGTAACTTTTTTAATACTGGACCAATTCCTTCGAGTAGCATTTCTATAAAAAGCAAATTTCATCTAGTTGATATTTTTTTTTTTGGGGGGGGGGGGGTAAAGAATACTTATTTGGTATGCCCGCACACGTCAGTTGTATCAAATTTAAATTAAACCCATTTCGCACCCGCCCTAGAGGAGTTTTTTATTTGGTTTTTTTAGTTATTTAGCCGTTATTTTAGAACCTTTTATTATTTTTTTTTTTTTAAACTACAATCATGGTGTACCAGATGTGAAAAACGAACAGACGCTAATAACTTGCGGTTTGTAACGTCGACCCATGTTAGGATAGGTTAGGTCCCAACTGTCGGTATCATAATATTGTGTTTATTACATGATACAGATTAACTGATTACAGTAGATACACAATTTATTGGGAAAAAACCAATCCGTCTACTTATTAAGACACATAATCGTTCTGACACGGCATAAGAACCGTCGTTATCTCGATATTTTATCGCCTGCGGGAGACCGTACCGAAGGTCAACTATGAGTATATTATGTTCAACTACCTGCAAATTATAAAGAGGACTGTTGTTTATTGGATCTAGATTAAGTGTTGGTTTTCATGCAGTCTACCGCCCCAAAATGAATTTCATATAACACAATTTTTTTTTTTTCACCACCAAACAAGCCGTAAAAGACAAACCTACATTCATTCCACTTAGAAATGAAGATGGTTCATGGGCCGCAAATGATCAGGAAAAAGCAGAACTTTTCCAAAAGCACTTAACAAATGTTTTTAAGCCCCACGAAACTGTAAAAAATACTGAACTTCTTAATAAAATACAAAACTTCTTATTATCCCCACTCCAATTGACACTACCTCCAAAATCTTTCTCTCCAGCCGAAGTTAAACATTGCATATCTACATTTCCCAATAAAAAATATCCTGGTTTCGACTTGATCACATACGTGGTCACTAAGCATCTCCCCAAAAAAACACTTATTCTTCTCACATATATGTTTAATTATATACTTCACCTCTCATACTTTCCGCTGCAGTGGAGGCTCTCTGTAATAATAAGGGCTACTACGAGGATATTGCTTTTACAATTATGGGTTTTATTTTTTATTTTTGTGTCTGGATCCACGATACCTCGTAAACCGCTGAACCGATTTCTTCGTGTAGCAACTCTATAGATCAGAAATCATACCTGGAAGGTACTTTACGGGCCAAAAATTCAAAAAAGTCACCCCTTCCCCATCAAAATCAAGAAAAAACACCAAAAAATGTACAAATTTTTCAACTTAAAATTACGATGCTCTATAACTTTTTTAAAAATAGTCGAAAATGTTCCAAACTTATACGAATTGTTCTTCAAACAGAGTACTATCGATAAACATTAACAAAACAAAAAATATCATAAGCCCTTTCCCCTATAAGGGATAGCATTTTTTTCTTTATTTCACTTTTTCAAGCAAAGTTTTAGAGATTAAGATCTGAAAATTAGACCGAAGGTAGATATTAAATGGAACTATAACATTTACAATTTTCTCAAAAGTCTATAATCTATAGTTAGGAAAAGCCCAAAATTAGGGTAAATTTACGCTTTGGCAGTAGTCAGTTTCTAGGTAGCTTTGTGTGAGTGAATCAATAGTCAACAGGTAATGAAAATATTTTCATTATATTGTTAATTACGATACACGGGTATCCACCCTGCACAAGACTAAATATTAAATTTAAAGTACATTATTGCTGGTTTCACGATATCTTTTAAACCGCTATAACTGGTTTCAACATACTATCCACAGATTCGCATCGAAGAGTTTATTTTAAAGTGATTTTATCACTTTCTGTTATAATAAAATCTGTGGACCTGTGACCTCTCCGTCCCTACTATGCCCCGACCCGACTAAACTTCAAGGTCTTTTATATACTAATGCATTTAATAGTACGAAAAATATGTGCACATCTATAACCATGCAGCTTTTTTATGTGTATTATTATGTGAGTACATACCGGTGTTTTCATACCGGTACGAACTTAAGGTAAATAAAACGCAAAAAAAATAATAATTTGTGGAATAGACGACTATATTCCAAAATATAAGCGGTGCAATAGTACGAATAAATCAAAAAGATTCGACTGGAATGTGTAACAATTACAGTGATATTATTTTTCTATATGAAACAATAGTAATACCGTAATGGTTATATAAATATTACCAACCGTGAGCTGTTTATCGTTTTTTATAATACACTAGCGCATTTCATACAACAAAAATTGAAAGCACAAAATAAAACCTTACACGTTATGATAGGGTAACCCAAATTCGGGCCTCTGGTTGAGGAAATCTGTACACGTCTGAAAATAATCGTTCTACTCGTTAAAAATTTTTCAAATAATCAATTATAGACCTATATTGATTTAGATCATTGTCTTATAGAATAATGATAACGAAGTGGGATGGAAACCTCAATCGGTTCCACCTTAAGAGTATAGAAGGTTGGACCATTTAGGAATAAAGGAGAGCATATTTCGAAATGGAGGGTGCCAACGGAGTTTAGTATCAAAAATAAAACCTAGGTAACGAATAGAGGAAACATATTGATTTGTGGAATTTTCAAAAATTATTGGAGGAGGATCATTTAAAATACGACGACGTGAAAAAAGAACAACATTACAAAAGTTACACCGAGAAAGTAAACAAAGATTCAAAAGCATGATTTTCTATGCAAGTATTATTTATCGAATTCTCGCCTAAGAGTCAACTCGAAAACACAATTTTTTTACTACAGAAAAACACTTGGGTGATTCGATGTGCGTTTCCATTTCCACTGTTTACATGAATGAAAATAATATACGAATCGAAAAATTCAAGGTCTTAAGAAATTCACGGCCAACCCGACTTATTGACGATTTTCTAGAACAATAACAAAAGAACAACTTATGTCGATCATTTTTATTGGTTTTTGTAATACTATGTTATTTCAAGGTCATTATAGCAACCTGTATATTAAATTTAGATATGCATGTTAAGTATTTTTTTGTTTTTGAGTAAAATAGAATTTGATTGAAGTTTTTAATATCATTTAAAAGGGCCCTTATAACTTTTTTTTTTTCAATGTTATATTTACAATAATTGTAAAGCATTTTAACGACTATTTTTAACTATTTAATTAGATAAGTTGGTTTTTTTTAAACTTTTTATACATAAATATTAACGTTTGCATTAATCGAAATAATTGTTCAGACTTAAACGCCAAAAGAGTTCACGAAACTTCCATAATCTTCTATGCAATGTTCCACTCTAAACTCAATGGTCATCCGAACCAACTCGTTTACAACCTCGCTACTAGATCTTTACCGGACATTTTGGTCTTCGCCGAAATTGGCCAAGGGTATCTGATGCGGTAGTTCCAATTAAAAGAAAATTTTGGCTGTACTAAAGCTAGGAGAAGACGCCGAGAAACGTCACTGGCTAGTTTTATTATTATCTCTGTCGAAACATGTGCTTATTTTATTTTGTTTTATCTTGTAAATAATCTAATAAAAGCTTTATTTTGTAATAATAATAATTTGCATGTTATTGAATTATTTTATTTTAATTATTTTGTATTATTAAAAGTTGATTTGAAACAAAAGTTAAATTACATTACAGTCGCTTTCATTTTTTTTTTATCAGGTGCGGGGAGTGCCTCCAGGTCATAACTTATCATTGCGTTTAAAATAATTTTACATTTTCTTCAAAAGCAAAATTATTTAAACGTACTTTCATTTCATATAGAGGCACGTCAAAGAACAAATATTACCGTTGAACCAACCGGATTGGTAAAGTTCTGGGTTAAAACATTTTTTTTTTTTTTTTTTAAGTATTTTTCGTCGATATAGGCATAAACAACTCCAAGGACAAAATCAGCTAGGAGTCGTTCGGTTTGGCTTTTTCTATTGCAATAATATTGAGTGTAAAAAGCCAGCACATTTTGTAAAAAACTGCTATACGAATTTAAGGTAAATAGACGCAATCAAATATTACAAACCGTGTGTTGTTTCTACACTTTATCGTTTTTTTATAATACACTAGCGCATTACATACAACGACAATTGAGAGTGAAAAATAAAACCTAATTATCAATTGGAAACCCAAATTTGGGTCTCTGGATAAAGAAATTTGTAGACGTTAGAAAATAAAAGACAGTACAGTTAGGTCGGGTCATAGTGGGGTTGGATAGGTCACGAGTTAAATCTCTATGAAATAAATACTTCAATACCAATCTGTGGATACTAGGGTCAAACCAAGCACAGTCCAAACCAAGCTCATTAAGAAAGTATTATTTGCAAGAGAATGTGTAGTAGTAAGTGTGTAAGGAAGAGAGGTCTAGTGTTCACAGTTAAAAAAATACAAATACTAATAAAAGCATTGTACCTAATGACAATTATTTGCTTAAAAATTAATTTTTAGTTTAAGGGTGGATACGATTAGAGTTGATCGTCTGTCTATATAAATTAATTGCTATAGTATCCCGTATATCATTGTTTACAATATTATGAAATATTTTTTGTTGCCTGTTTACTCATTCGCACATACCAACCTGGAAATTGAGTAATCGGTCAAAGTATAACTTTCCCCTTTTGTTGGAGTTTTCCTCAATAAAAAAAAGTTTGACCAAAGATTTTTTGAGAAAATTTTATATGTTTTAGTTCCATTTTAGATCTACTTTTGGCCTAATTTTCCTGACTTCAATCACCGAAACTTCTTATAAGAGTGAAACAAAGAAAACAATTCTACCATTTGAGAAACGGTTTAAATTCCACACAAATTTGGAAATAATTCGACTGTTTTTAAGAAGAACGTCAAAATCATTCTAAAAATTGTTAAATTGTATAAAAAAATAATAATAGTTTATTTAGTCGCCAACTATTTAGTATAAATTATTTATATAAAAAAACAATACAGTTTAGCGCAACAGTGGCATTTGTCATAAATCGGTTTATAAGAGTAATACAGCTTTTTAATTTTCATAATAAAACATAAAATATATTAATGCAACAACACGTATAAGTTTCAGTTAAATTAAATATAAATAAAAAAAATCATAAATAGGCCGGTGTTGCATTAGATATGTTTAATTCTAAATAAAAATACATCATAATCTCAGTTTTTTAATTTTGATGGGTTAAGCCACTGTTGCGCTCATTGCCTCAATTATTTTATGTCTTATTTGGACGCTGCCCTACGATGGATAAGACTTAATTAATACTTAACAACTGTCCTAAATTATTCTATTTTACTAAAAAGAAACATGAATATCTAAATGTATAATACTGGTTGCAATAAGAGATTCCAAATTTACACCAGCTTAAATCCTCTTATCGAAGCGGAAAAAATTATAATGACCTTGAAATAACATTGTATTACAATAAAACCAAAAATTGTTCACATAGGCTGTTTTTTTTACGGTATTATTCTAAAAAGTCATCAATAAGTCGAGTTCACCATGAACTTCTTAAGACCTTGAATTGGTCGACGTCTTTTAAACGTGTAAAAAACGATTCGTATATTTTCGTTTATGTAAATAGTAGCAATGGAAACTCACACCGCAACACCCAAGTGTTCTTCTAAAGTAAAAAAAAAATATGTTTTCGAGTCAACGCTTAGGCCCAAATTCGATAAATAATACTTGAAACATAAAAAATCATATTTTGAAATGCCACAGGAAGATGTGCGAAATTATACAATTACCTCACTCTTTAACAATTAAAAAAATTTATACATCTATGTCTTGTCAATAACGACTTATTGGTTCGTATTGGCCTAAAATGAGACCCCTAGTTTGTTGAAAATTGTCCGCCAAAATGTATGGTCACTGTCATTTTAAATATTTTTAAATTGGGCGGAACACGAAGCTATGGGTATTTTTAAGATTGATAAAACTTGTTTTATTGGATACTCAGGCCAAATGTTTTCATCATAGTTTAACCATGGAATGAGTATGGTTAAATTTTCAAAAAAACAAAAACAATTGATATTAAAAATGGTTAAATGTTGTAAAATAAGATAAAGAAAAACAAAATTTGTGTTGGTAAAATTCGATTTTCCTTTTGATTTTGGAGTAAAACGAACGATGCAGCGTGAAGTTGATTTTTTGAAAATATAAAAACGTCCTTAAAAAAATACTAGTTGTACGCATCTCGTTTCGAACTATGATGAAAACATAGTTTTTAGTTAGTATGTAAAAAAAATGTTTTAAGAATTTTCCATGACCCTAACAAATTTTAGTAACGTAAATCTTTAACTTACTATTTAAACTAAGAATAATTTTCTGAATAGTATACTGGTCGAACTCCCGATTTGGATGATTAC
Source organism: Adelges cooleyi (assembly GCF_023614345.1). Classification (NCBI taxonomy): domain Eukaryota; kingdom Metazoa; phylum Arthropoda; class Insecta; order Hemiptera; family Adelgidae; genus Adelges; species Adelges cooleyi. The sequence goes on along the minus strand of NW_026095926.1, from coordinate 956,628 downwards.
CTTTGTTTTTTATCTTAAAAATTTAGGGAGGAAGGGTGGAGTGGAGTATAATTTTATTTTGCTGACACAAAGCTTCTGTAAACCCGAGCTGTGAAAAAAAAATGTAAATGTTTAGTAATTTTATATTATTGTAAATTAACACCATATTAAGTGTTTCCGATTATAAAAACTACAAATATCCTATTATTTTAAGAGATTATGAGTGTCCTGTCCTTAATGAATCTATCAATTTTTTAGTGTATCTTGAGTTATCGAAAATATCAGAATAACATGTTTTCGTAATATTACCTATACTTGAAGGTACACGTTTTATTAATATTAGGTGTTTGCTTTACAACGATTTATCATTTTGTTTTCTTTATCAATGCGCAAAAAGTAGAATGAGGAAACGAATATAGCCAAATAACGATTGAAAAGGCATAGTACTTTTCCTAAGGGTTTGAATATTTTGCCGAAAATTTTGACCGATTTCTATCAGATCTACTGTTAGAAATCGATTCCTTTTCGATACTAATTACTTAGAGTAACAATAACTATTGTGCAAAACAGTGAAATTTTTTAACAATCGGTGGCATTTGTTGACGGCTGTTATTATGCTATACTTATGAAGAATGTCTTTTGTTTTTGCGATACAGCTGCGATGGCTGACTAAACGCACAAAAAAAACTATACGCCTTTTGTTCAAAATATATTAACGGGCAAATTGTGAAATTTGGTATTTACATTTTATTTTATATTTTACGGTAATCATTTGAAAATTCTCTTTATCGTAAATAAATAGATGTAAAAAAGGGAAAAGAATCAAGTAAAAAATTCCAAATTGTTGGAAAAACATAGGTAAAAAAAAGTTTCAAAATAGCCATTAGCGGTTCCATTTTGTTGAACTTTTCAAATGTATGATGACCGTTCCTCTTGTAAATCCTCACTAGCTACAATAATATATTTAATTACAACTTAAATCTAACAATAACAGCTAATATAATACAGCGGCGTTATTTGGGTAAAGGCTGAGAAGGTATTTTCCTCCCCTCCCTCGTGTCCGATCTTACCCAACCCACGACGAATGCATTGTAGCATTTGTATCTTTAATGAATATCTTCTTTTTTTCGGTTAAAAAAAGTATAATACTGCTACATTTTTTTATACTCAAGAAAAATAAATCAAGACCGTCTCATTTCGATTTGAGGCGTTCTAAACTTTAACATAATTATAGTTCTTAACCGGATGACACCCGTGAAATAATAACAAACTGCCGCATTCCTCATTACGGCTTATAAAATATTTTATTTGTAATGGTAAACTGCGACAAGAATCAAATTTGGCAAACCGGTTAGTTAACAACCTATTGCTAAATAGATTTAATTATGGTGTCTGGCTGAGATTTAATTAAGCAGCTTTAAATTAAAATAACAAGCACCGTGTAACAAAAATAATTGCAGAGTATTGAAATTGAAGCTTTAAAAGTTAAAATTGACCATATGGGAGCAGGTACAATCTTTAAGTTATACTTCCATTGAAACTTTATTTTTTAGTTTTGACTGTTTTGTTCCAAGGATGCGACATGATCCGGATTAATTTGTGTGCAACAATTATAGGCTTATTTTCAAAGTGCATTATTGTATTTACAGTGCTTTTATCAATAAATATTTATATTTTTACTATATAAAATATACGATCGACGATAATGTCACATCAACAATTGTATGCGTTTTTTATGAAAATGATTTTATCAATTTCGGGAAAAACTGTCGAATTGAGTGGAAGTATATTTTTCCCTTATACGCCATTAGTCGCAAATTTAAATATTACCCATTAGCCAGCCTCCCACGAGGGCTGTAAGTTTTTTTGTGTTTTTAGCCATAATTTTAGGACCTTTTATTTGAAAAAAATTGTGAAGAGTCAGAACTCATAATATGTATCCATAACATATTAGACGAAGTAAAAATTCGGATTACAGTTTTTTTAACTGTCGGAAAACTATCAAATTATGCCAATATTTTTACGGATAGTATTTAGAGTGGTCCCAGTAATTTTTGAGTGCTCAAGTACCAATTTTAGGTTTTAATTAAATTTTCCAAAAGTTATTTTATCACATTCAGTCAGCTCGGTCAACTCAAGTCCAAACCTCAATTGTTGTGGCTTTTTTCTTTGTGAATATCCGTCGGTAGCCATACTTAAGGTAAGGTTACTATTTGTTTTCAGGGACTATAAAAGGCCGTAGTTTAAAGTATATCTATGTGCGCAAATCGTATGTAAATAGTGTATCCGATTCGATAACATTTTACAGTTTTGAAAATTTGCTATGCCCTTCAAATTTTCAAAGTCAAAAGTAACAATAAGATGTGTACAAAAAAAAAAAATGTAAAACTCGAACATTGGCAATTTTATGTTCTATTGTTTTTGCCGTTAAAACGAAGTATTTTTTTCTGCTTGAATTTATGAATATTATTATCGATGGAAAAAAAATTTTCTAAAACGCTCTCATGTGTGCATAAGTGCCGAAATTGTATGATTTTTGAAAATATTTTCGATTTACAATAACCTTAGCGTTTTCTATGTAAAAAGACTTATCAATAAAATTGCACATGAAAAAAATCTGAAATTTTGACCATCCTCCGGGATAAAAGCTCAAAGTTTTTGAAATTTTTTTTGGCGCAATTTAAAGACTCAAGAATTAAAAATTAGCCTAAAGATAGGTCTAACAAACACCATGTAACATGTGTAGAAAAAAAATATCGATAGGTACCTAAGCCTTATCAGTGTAACTTAAATAGGACGTTTACTTTTAAGTTTTGTAATTCCGACTTTCACACTTCCAACATGCCAGTGTATCTTCTTGAGTTAAGATTTTGAAAGGCTCGAGTAGCTTAGGACACTGTAAAAAATTTAGCCCTTAATAGTAAACATTCTCAAAAGAGGAAAATTTCATAGTTATCATTTTTGTTCCCGACTCACTCACTCACTCATCATCAAAAATATAAAACGCTTCCTGTATAGGTAGAAACGTTTGATTTGGTACAAATGTATGTCTTAAGTAAGCCAATCAAAGTAGTGAACTAGCCAAGTCTTAAGCAATACAAATAAAAGAGCAGTATTGCTCGTTAATGTAAGAGTGAAGTAAAATTATGAACAAAAGAAATAGCATACTTAGCCACAATGCAGATATCACTAATTTGGTGGGATGACTTTTTTTTTTGGGGGGGGGGGTCTGGTACTTGACCCTTTTTCACTGTTAGGTTTTTGTTGGAGATTTAAATACTTTTTTCATGTGTAAAAGACTGTAATGTAAAAATATGTTATAACAAAAAATAAAGCAAATGCTTAATTTTAAACAATACCACATTGTGGAAAGAACAAAATAACTCGACTCTCATGATTAAGTTTTGTCTTAATATTATATATTATAAGAAGGGTTATTATGTTACGAGAAAAATAAATTTGTCGAAAATAGCTATTAATTTTGTAATTTTGACATATTATGTTTTTTAATTTAGTACTAAAGATAAACATTGACAAACCAAAAAAATATGTGAAGTACTTTCCCCTAGAAGGGATAGAATTTTTTTTGTATACTTCACTTATTCAACCTAAGTTATAGGGGTTGAAGTTTGGATGATAGATCTAATATGGGGCTTTAGAATATACAATTTGGCCAAGGGATCTGCTTCAGTGATTCCAAGTAAATAAAGTTTTAGCTGTAGCCTTTTCCCCTCAAAAAATTGTCACTGTCTAAATTTGTTTTATCTTTGTCGAAACATACTGTGCTTATTTAATTTTCTTATAGATTGTAAATATTCAAATGAAAGTTTTATAAAATAAAAAAAAAATAATGATAATAATTTTTCTGTTCTTGAAGTGTTTTGTTTTAATTATTTTGTATTAATAATAGTTGATTTCAAAGCAATAGTTATATTATATTATAGTCGCTTTGGTTTTCTATCAGGTGCGGGTTACACAAGGTCATAATATTATATCATTGCGTTTAAAATAGTATTACATTTTCTTCAAAAACAAAATTATTTAAGCGTACCTACATTTTAAACAGAGGCACGTTAAAACCAAATATTACCGTTGAACCGGGTCGGTAAAATTTTTTTTATTGGATAATGTCAGCTAACAGTTGTTTGGTTTAAATTTTTCTATGTACAATAATATGGAGCGTTATTATGACTCATTTGTTTTTTCATGCCTATACGAATTTTAGGTAGACGCAAAAAAAAAAACTAACCGTGTGTTATTAACACACTTCACCGTTTTTTATAATATACTAGCGCATTTCATCCGACGAAAATTCAGAGTATAAAATAAAACCTAGTACATTATCAATTGGAAACCCAAGTTTGGGCCTCCGTGTAAAGAAATCTGTAGACGTTAGAAAATAATGCCATAAAAAGCCAGTACATTTAGGTCGGGGCATTGTGGAATGGGGAGGTCACGGGCTTGCAGAAATTATTATAACTGAAAGTAATGCAATTTCTATTAAATAAATACTTCAATGTCAATCTGTGGATAGTAGAGTCAAACCAAGCACAATAACAAAGTATTATAGGTAAGAGAATGAGCTGTAGTAAGTGAGCAAGTAAGGGAGGTCTAGTGTTCATAGATAAAAAATACAAACATCGATAAAAGGATTGTACCTAATGACAATTACTAATGCATTTTTCGTTTAAGGCTGGATACGATTAGGTTTGATCTCTGTCTACCCTATATCGTTATTAACAATATAATGAAAATATTTGCATTACTCGTTGACTGTTGAATCACTTACGCATAGCAACCTAGAATCTGATTACGGCTGAAGTGTAAATTAACCTTATTTTTGGTGTTTTACCTAAATTAAAAAAAAATTTTGACTACAGATTTTTAAGAAAATTGTATATTGTAATTTGTAAAGTTCATTTTAGATCTACCTTCGGTCTAAATTTCAGATCTTAATTTCTAAAACTTTGCTAGAAAAAGTGAAATAAAGAAAAAAATTCTATCCCTTCTAGGGGAAAGGGTCTATGATATTTTTTTGTTTTGTTAATGTTCATCGATAGTACTATGTTTGATGAACAATTCGTATAAGTTTGAAACATTTTCGACTATTTTTAAAAAAGTTATAGAGCATCGTAATTTGAAGTTGAAAAATTTGTAAATTTTTTTGGTGTTTTTCTTGATTTTGATGGAGAAGGGGTGTCTTTTTTTTTATTTTTAACTTCCTTAAGTACCTTCCAGGTATGATTTCTGATCCATAGGGTTGCTACACGAAGAAATCGGTTCAGCGGTTTACGAGGTATCGTGGGTTCAGACACAAAAATAAAAAATAAAAACCTTCTTAGTTCCTCACCGAAGCCAAATTTGACCCCTTCCCCTTAAAAATCGAGAAAACTTGTGTAGTGTTATTCTAGTATATATTTATTGGAAAAGAAACGTATCTGCTAAGAAAGCTTTATCTGTACTCTTGTGTCCGTTCAACTCCGTCATTGCCTGGACTAACAACAGAGAACGCTTTAGGATTCAGATAGAGGTATAATATATGTGTACATAGCTTTACTTATTTAATAAACCGGTTTCCTTTTTGTTGCACACTTGAGAGTAAAGTCATTTAGAGGTACGACCGCCTGTTAAGCTCTTTAGGCGATATAGCAAATATATAAATGGGATTTTAGGGATATTTAAGTGTTGATACGGCTTGGCCATCCGTCCCATCTTCGGGTCTACTAATTTAACCCGGGATCATCGTTTAAGCGGAGATTTCCCAACATTAACAATAAAACAGTATAGCACTAGTTACTAAAGCATGACAATAGATAACTGATATTATACTAGGCATTTTAAGCACATAATAAAACCCAAAGGTTTATAATCTTAATATGTATTGACATAGAAGTTAAAAATATGATTGGTAAGCCATTCCCGGCTTCTGACTTATTTTCTGTAAAATTTAAAAAATACATTTACACACCTCGCTAAAAATATTGGTAGGTATGTTAGTATGGATTTTCTACAACAAAGAAACTTGTGTGTACTCATTTACATAAATGTGCAAATATGCAATTTTGTGCAAATAATAGGAAAAAAATATTCAAAGATGTACTCGTATAATATTCTTTATTTGTTTCAATTCGATATAAAACAGGCATTCAAAGACGGTAAAATTCATTCGATTTCACTCGCAGTTTAACTTCAGATAATACTTTATAGACTAACCACAATGTTTTTAAAGTTCTCTGTTTCGTTTCTGTTTTTTATCCTAGCCGTTAGCTGTATGCATACAGGCCAACTTGAAGGGAAAAATGAACCTGAAGCATCAGGTTCAGCTGTACCTGAAAATAAAATTAATGTCACACCGGAGGATTTAGCGGTAATTTATACTATTTTTTTCAATATTTTTCAGAATCATTTATAAAAAAAAATCCTCAATTCAATGAAAAAAATTGAATGAAGTTCAATGAAAACAATTTCCCAAGTAGAAATTCTCTAGGAATCTATTATTATTTTAGGTAAAAGACATACAAATAAAATTCTAGTCTTAAATACTTGTCATCAAATTAATTTTCTAATATTGTTTGTAAAAAAAAGTTTAATATATTTGATTAAAACTAGAGTCGTAACTTAATCATTCGAGTAAAATTCAATAAATATAATAAATGTTTAACCCAAAAAATGTATACACTTTACTACTTTGGAAATTACTAAATATTAAAAATTCTATCACTCTGTGATTTAATATATTAATTATTAGTATCCGTAAATCCGAACATTTATAATAGATTTAATTTTTTTTAACTTAGAGTATACGTTTTGTGCTGTATAAAAAAATGAAATAATTCCAGATTAATTTTTCAATATTTTTTTATTTGGTTTTAAACATAAAAACAAATAACGATATAATTTTTTAACAGCTAAAGTATATTAGAATTATTTTATAGCAATTTTATTTTATATATTTCATCTAAAATAAATAAGTCTTTAATAATTTAATCATATTTTTTATTTTTAAATATAATATGTTTGCTATAAAATGTTACACACGTTGTATTGCTTTTCTTCTTATTTTGTTATAATCTTATTTATATCATTATTATAACATAATATTACAAAAGCATTCATTTAAAATAATGTTAATAACGCTGATACTTGGAATACCAGCTACTATAATTTAAATATTTTCTAAATTAATTAAAAAAAAACAACTTTTTTTTTTTTTAATCTTATTAAAGCGAATAAATGGATGAAAATTAAAAAATCTAAGGATAACATTTTTTTAAACATTTTTGTTTACATATTTATGTAATTTAAAACATATGTTGCCATTTGAAAAAGTGATGTCCTGCCCTTTTTTTTGGGGTATAAGGGTTGGAGATACAAATTTTCACAGTATTGAAAAATTTAGGACATTGTGTACCTAAAAAAATTGGAATTTTTTTTTTTTTTTATGTTCATATTTTTTGAGAAAATTAGTGTCTTAACCAAAATGAATCACTCTGTATATATATATTTGTTTTATTGATTCTTAATCATCAGGTATTTATTTAGGTCTAAACGTATTTAAATTTTATAATCAGATTTTTTATGGAATTAAACTTCGTGTTTATTAACAATTTTCAGCTAATAGAAGAGGCGTTCGAGGGTTGTAGAAAATTAGCGTTAATAGGAAACAGCGCCTTCCTTCCCGATGAAAAAGTTTCAATTGACGATTATGTCCTATACATGGGTGACAGCGTTGACCAATGGGAATTTGTTAAATCATATTTCATGACCTATAAGGAATGGACCACTTATTGTAAAAATTGTTTTCACACGTTATATGTCGATTAATATTATTTTTTTTCTTCGATGCGAAACTGTAAAGTAGTATTTGGTTTTTAAGAAATTATTTTCATTCAAAATTACCATATAATATTCAATATACTATTAAATGTGGTGAGACCCAAAAGTATTCTCAATTAAAGTAAATTTAAAAACAAAGTTGCCGCCTCTTCGTCCGGACACAAATTTAGACATTTATAAAAACACACTATTACAAAAACAATATAATTTCAGCAGCACATCGAAGCTAAAATAAATTATGTAATTGACAACTGCAACATACCATGCCTCTATGATAACTTATATTATTTATAATTAAATTTAATGTTTTTTGTTTTAGTTTGCATAACATTAGACATATTTCGTGATCTTTTTATAATACATTGTGAAAAATCAGGATTGTCCGTTTCAAAAATTGCTGAACAAAGAAAAGCCGCGTTGGATTCAAAGATTACAAATGAAGAATATCTTGAGTTGAAAAAAAATTTAATAAGTCAAATAAGGTTATAATTTTTTTTTTAATCTCTAAAATTGTTATTAAAAAACGTTTAAAAATAAAACATGTCATAACGACTTTAATAATTCCAAATTCTCTGTTTCTTTTCAAATAAACACTTATTACTTACTAATTGTGTAATATTATTTTTATTTGTGAGAAAAAAGAAAAACCACTATAATTTGTGTAGTAAATTTAAAACGGTCGATTTTGTACGGAATTGCAGCAGCTATAGCGTTATTAAGTAGAACATCTACATTCATGATATTATTGCAAATAGAAAAAGTCAAACCGAACTACCCCTAGTTGACTTTTGTTCTCGCTTAGTTTTGGACAAATATTTTGCAAGCTAAGTACTTTATTTTAATTGCCTCATTGTTGTGTTATATATAAAAAAGGAACTGTCAATAGGTAAACGCTATATACCACACGGTTACTCAAGTGTTCTGGAGAACCCTTTTACTGATAATTATAGAGCTATTATTTAAATTTTAAAAGTAGGATGCCAAGTCGCATAAAAAGTTAATCGTTTTAATGGTTTATTAAATATTAATGGACCAATCGCAGGCAACTAAATTGTGTTTAAATGCCACTGAATATAATATGTTCATATAACAAATTGGTTCATTAAATCTTTACTGAACGTTTATGCAAGTCGCAGCTCGCCAAAAATATTTTATATTATCAACGATACATTTCTAAAAAACAATTGAAGCAAAAGTCTTACTTAGTTTAAAATTGAATTGTATAAAATACACCAACATTGATAAGACTTTTAAGAAATCAAAAAGAAATACTATTGTTAATAATTCGATACGAATATCATAAATGCTAGGGTCCTTTAGACGTTCATGGTTTAATAGATTAAAGATTTTTATCTTAACAGGTAAACAAAATTAACAGATGTGAAACAACGGAAACTGCTATCAGTATATACGGACAACGGCGCCGTCACTTCTTCACATTTAAACATAATAGATATCAAACACCGTACACGATACAACGGAAAAGGCGAATATATTATATGCGTTAATATTTTTTTAACAACTTAATAGAAAATAAACATTTTAATTAATTTAACGTGTCAACTCTCAAACGCGAACAAACGACTTTAATAATTCCAAAATTTCTGTTTCTTTTCAAATAAACACTTATTACTTACTAATTGTGTGATATTATTTTTATTTGTAAGAAAAAATCAGTATAATTTGTGTAGTAATTAAAAACGGTCGAAATTGCCATAGTAATAGCATTATTAAGTAAAACATCTACATCATAATTAATATAACAGCTCATTATATCAAAAAATAAATAAAATCCCATCTCAAGCTCATCATCGTTCGAGTTGCAAAAAAAGGTGAAGTGTGCGAACAACACTCTGTTAGTAATATTTTTTTTGTTCGTCTATTTGCTATTAATTCGTAAAACAATTGTTTAAAAAAAAATGAGTAACTCCATGCCCCGACCCTATTGTGCTGGCGTTATACACTCGATATTATTGCAAATAGGAAAAGTCAAACCGTACTACTCCTCGCTGACTTTGTCCTTTAAGTTGTTATGCCTTTATCGATGAAAAATTCTTAAATAAATAGTTTTACATAAAATAAAAAATAGCTGATCTTATCATGTGCGAGAACTTTAATGAGAAACAATTAAAATATTATATTGTTGATATTATTGGTATTCGGTATTTTGAAGGACTGTATAGAAGGTTTTAACAAATCCAACACGGAAACTAATTATTATAACAAAACTACTATTCAGACAAAAACGAATATACATCCACAAATAAGGTCTTGCCTACTGGCCAGCTCTCTAGTAAGGATTCAATAATATTGGTGTATAAACTTATTAACCAACAGCTATAATAAACAAAAAATGGCCTCTCTTGAAGTTTGTGCTAATACTCTCTTTGCCAACGAGTCCAAAAAATGTTGTTGGATTTGCTGGAGCATAGGCCTTCGTTTTTGAGTACTGGTGTGCGCTGAACCTAAATCGTCTATGGGACCAGGAACGGTCACCAACGGCTCCATGGTAAGGAAATGGCCAGCTGTCAGGGGTGGGAAATCATTCGGATCGTTCGACATTGGACTCCAAGGGCACGAGTTGAGCGTGGCTTCTACCTGATGAAGAACTGTATTTAGTTCTTCATGGGTAAGAACACTGTCTTCAATCACCATGTAAAGCAATGTCTTTGCAGACTTAACTGCTACTTCCTACAACCCCCCCCTCCCCCCCCATAAGAAGGGCCACTGGAAGATTGAAGTGCCAGCTTATTTGATGCTTTACAAATTGTTCAACGAAGTCGGATTCTCTGAGTATGGTCTCCACTGAGTCCCGACGAAATTCGTACCGCAATAACTATAAATATGGGAACAGTGTTTTTCTCCGTTTTGGGAACCTCTTCCACTTCAAAAAATTGTTGTAATGTATGATTTTTGGATTCCAGTGAACATAAAGTAATAATAATTTTATCATTTGGCGCATTGGTAGGTAACCTAACCTAACCTAACCCAATGTTTTCGTCATGGTTTAAAGATGGAATGAGTACGCTTTAGAATAATTGCATTTTTGTAGTATTTCTTTTTAAAAAAACATTTTTGGTTATCATATTTTACAATATTTTAAAAATAATAAACATTAAACTTTCTTTTTTATTATTTTCCTTAAGCCTATCAACTTTTAAAAAACTTAAATAGTAATTTGTGTACATATTTAATTTACTATTTAAATTGAGAATTATTTTCTGAATAGTATACCGGTCGATAACCAATTTTGGTTAACTACTTTGGGAGTTATTAAACATTAAAATTTAGGACGGGAGTGAAATATTTTTTTTCTGCTGGCCCCACGCTTCTGTAAAAATACTGAGCTGTGACAAAAAAATAGAAAAGGTAAATGTTTAGTAATAGTTTGATAATATTGTAAAAAAACACCAACTTAAGTGTCTCCAATTATTATAAAGAAATAAAAATACTATTATTCTAAGAGAAAACTGTGTCCTGTCCTTAATGAATCAATCAATTTTCTAGTGTATTTTGATTTATTGAAAATTGTAGAATAACATGTTTTTGTAATATACTCGAAGGTACACGTGTGTTAATATTGAGTGTTTCCTTTAGAACGATTTATCATTTTGTTTTCTTTATCGATGTGCAAAATGTAGTCATAACAAACGAATTTAGCAAAAAACGCCCGGAAAGGCATAACATTTTTCCTTAAGGTCTAAAAAGTTCTTTTAGTTTTTGGCGTGCAAATTGTAAAATTTATTATCTACATTTCCTTTCTTTTTATGTAATGGTACATCAGATCAAAATTGTCTTTATCATAATAATAGGTAGACGAAAAAAAAGGGTTAAGGGAACAAATGCCCTCGTGTCCGGCCAGACATGAATTGACGTTTAACCCAACCAACGTTTATGTAATACATTTCTTGGTTTTTTCGGTTAAAAAAATATAATACTGCTACAGTTTTTTATACTTAAGCGTAATAAATCAAGACCGTCTAATTTTGATTGACCGTTGATTTTAGGTGTTTTAACTTTAAACTTGATAATAATTCTTAACCGGATGACACTGGTGAAATCTGGACAAACTGCCACGTTTTGTCTAGTAGCAATATATTAATAATCTAAAAAGAAAAACAAAATTGCCACATTTCTCATTACGGATTATAAAATATTTAAAATTTAAAACTGGCACAACAAACAAATTTGGCAGATTGGTTTGAAAAGTATCAAAATTAAAGCTCTCAAAGTTAAAATTAACCATTTGAGAGCAGGTTCAATCTTTAAGTTGTATTTCCTCAGAACTTGAGTTGTGGCAGTCTTGCTACAAGGGTGCGACATGATTCCTACCAATAACTATATGCAATAGTTATAGGTTAATTTTAAGTGCATTGTCTTTACAGTGCTTTTATCAATACCTATTTATATTTTTTGTATACAAAATGTACTATCGGCCGTAATATCACATTAACAATTTTATGCATTCTTTCCCAAAGTGATTTTATCAACTGGGAATTGTTTTTGTGATTAGTGTGCACTGTGAATGAGCTTTAGTGACTGGAATAACGCCATTGTTTAAAATTCTTCCGGTTTACTTTCCTCTAATCCTAATTAATTTTTATCACAATTGTTGCTATTTAAGTACTTTTCACTATGGGCATTTTAGAAGTAACAGTATTTGGTTTGTATAATTTTCAAACCGCAAAAAAACAAATTTAGGACAAAGTCATACTAATTATGGTTTTTTTTTAAATTTTCAAAATTTTAAATACAATCCTCTCGTTTTCCAGAAACTCGCAGAAAATAATTACAGTGATAAACATCCAGTTATTGTCTGATAAATATGAATATATTTTTTGGAAAGGTTCAAAAAACTAGTACTATCAATTCAGAGCTCAAATATCTAATTAATAGTTAATAATACAAACACTACCTTGTAGCTGCATATTTTCCTCCTAATAATTCCAATTAACGAAAACACCTTAAAGTTAAGTTTGTTCTGACCATACAGCTGTATTACTTTCTTTAAATTCAATCTCCCCTCTCAACAATAAACCAAGCCTCATCAAAGGCCCAATCTTCTGGAAAAAATTCAAATTTGTCCTAGACAGCAAAACTAGACTTAATATTCCATTAAAAAACACGCATGACATTGACAAAGCTGTAATACAATTAACTTCCAATACACTAAGCACAGTAACTGATTCTTTATCCCCCTCTAAATATCCAATTAAATCTAACAACATCCCAACAGTTCTAAAAGAAATGTTAGCAATAAAAAGGAGAGCCAGAGCGAGATGGCAATCAACTCGTCATCCCGACGACAAAAATGCACCCAACATTATTTCAAATAAATTTAAAAAAGAATTTTACAAAATAAACACGGAACGTTAAGAAAATAATATCTCCAAACTTCAAACATCTAATTGCTCTCTTTGGCGTAAAACAAAAAGTATATAAAAACATAAAGAATTAATCCCTCCTATAAAACTAAACATTAACCAGCTAGCAATATCCGACATCGACAAATCTAACTCATTTGCAGAATACTTCTATGAAGTATTCAAACCCAATAACATAAGCCCCCCTATAACCCATGACACTTCCCCCCAAACATTTTTCTCCAAATGAAGTCAAATACACAATTGGCAAATTAAAGAACGGTAAAGCCTCAGGTACGACCTTATAACAAATAATATTTAAAAACAACTAACCAACAAATCTATTCTTAATATAGTCCATATCTTCAATGCCATGCTCAGACTTTCTCCCTTTTCCCTCACTTTGGAAACTATCGACAATCATAGTAGTGCCGAAACCAGGTAAACCAAAAAATTTAACATCTTCTTACCGTCCGATCAGCCTTCTCCCTAAAAGCCTTCTCCTACACCTTAGGAAAATTATTCGAAAAACTTCTATTATAAACGCCTTCAAAATATTTCTGCAATAAACAATATCATCCCCCACTCTCAATTCGGTTTCCGAGCAAATCACTCTACAATCCACCCTCTCCACCGCCTCACCGATGCCATCTCTTAAAAAAAAAATACTGTTCAGGTATCTTTTTAGACATTGCCCGAGCTTTTGATAAGGTAACGCCACAGTTCCCCGAGGCAGTAACTTATCCCCCCTTTAAAACTTAATTTACACAGCTGATATACCTACATCTACCTTCACTATTTTAAATACTTTTGCCGACGATACAAGTGTACTAGCATCTGACATTGATCCCTTAATTACAAATTTTAAACTCCAACACCGCCTCAATCTTCTTGAAAAATGGCTCACTAAATGGAAAACAAAAGTTAATACAAGCAAATCAAATCACATCACCTTTTCTCTTCGGCCAGACGACTGTCCACCAGTCAAACTCTACAACACTCTACTCCCCCAAACTAACCAAGTAAAATACTTAGGCCTCATTTTTGACAAACGCCTAACTTGCAAAGATCATATGACTGAAAAAAGAAAATAATTAAACACCAGACTTCATCTACTTCGCCCTCTCTTACGTTCCAAACTTAATTTTAAACTCAAAACACTCATCTACAAAACTCTTCTCTTTCCACTGTGGTATTACGGTATCCAAATCTGGGGCTGTGTCGCTCCATCTAACATCCAAAAAATCCAGTCGTTTCAATCAAAAAATCAAAAGGTATTGAATGCATGAATGCATGTTGTATTATGGAAGTCGATTGTTGAATAACTGTTTCGTTTACATCCCAAAGACAAATTCGAGCGAATAAAATAGGATTTAAACACAAAATAAACGAAATATTATTAGTCGATTTCTACATTAACCTAGAATAGTGGCCGATCAATTCAAATATTTTTTCAGAATTTAAATCTAACCATCCTGAGTTGGTGTAATTATGTCCGGCTTTTAGGCCTAAAATGTCCAACAAACAGGCCACTTCAACCCCCATAAGATGGGTCAAAACCTATTCACTGGAATCAAACTTTGAATTTTTACAACAGTTTTTGGCTACCATCAATTCTGACTTGAGAGCATTTTCTTCAACATCTAATAAGTAAGCATGCTGTTCCCAATACACGTTCAATCAACATTGTCAATATATTATTTTCACTTTAAAATATCTATTTGTACCTAACCTATCCTAACCGAATTCCAGCAAGTGTAATAATAATTCCAACCATTGCATCAACCTCTTACCTAACCTAGCCGGTCGTTTTTTAAATTGTGCTCAATTGGCAATATAAAATACAAACGGATATTTTATCGAGCGTTTTCAATTGAAAATCTATTCATTTGCTGTCGAAACGAATTTTTTTTTTGTATTTTCGACTATTGTTTTCGTTGTAACTGTTCTTATTTGTGCAAATGTTTCATATGCGAAAATATTTTACAGAAAAACATTTTTTTTTTTTTGTTCCATATAGGTCCGTACAATTAGTTTTTATAACGTTATGCGGAATGTTGTTTTAAATTTTACACAGTATGTTTTGTCCCTGCAAATTATTTTACTGTTCGAATACAATATATAAAACCATTTTTAATTGTAATAGATTTCAAATATACAGTATACCTTGGTTACATCTACTTTATGTCTAATTTTAATTCCTAAACCTCGGTTAGGAAAAAAAACAAATAAGAAAAATGTTCAGCTACTTTTATGGAAAAAGATCAATTAATCCCACTTTTTTTCCAAACAAATATGCTTTGCTTGCAAAATGTTGTATATAATAAATATTAATTTTTTTTATAGCTCAGAGCATATTAGGAAGCAATCAAAATTATTCCAGAACTATAACAATTGAATGTCTTAAACCAACAAACTTCAAAAACAGATATTTTTTTTCTACGCCAAATCTACACTACTTTCGCATATTAAGTACAAAAAATAACAATTATTAGTTTTTGGGCCATAAAAGTTGTATAAAGTCACCCGCTATAAAATATAGCTTATAAGCATATAGCTAACAGTAATTTATTCATTTTGGCAATATAATAATTTTGTTTTGGCCTGCTTTGCGGCAGATAACAAATCGGTATCACATATTGTAATTTTCTTATATTACACATGGACCTTATACCTAAACACCGGACTTTGGACCCCCCCCCCCATTCAAGGGACATTTCTGGTTGCACTACTGAAAAGAGTAATAAAGTAATTTTCTAAATAGACTGTTTTTTTACATTGATTATCTATAAAAAATACTTTTTATTTTTATAATACCAAATGTATAAAAAAAATAAATACCAATTCATATTATAATAATTTGCACATGGTATGTAACAATTTATCCTACATCGGGCAAGGTGTACCATTTTGACTTGGTAACTAAAACATTTTCTTTGTTATTAAAAATTTGAATACATACATTTTTACCTATAAAGGTAGCTATAAAGTTAAAACGTGCTAACATTCATTCAGAAAATAATTTAGGAAAAATTAAAAATATCAAAAGTGTAACAACTAACCGTACTCAGCCCGTACTAAAGTCAAATGAACTGCTTAATTTTATCATGATTTAGTAGAAAGTCGACTATTTTCCTTGAATGTTGAGGTATATCTACAGCTGAAGGAACCATACTTTTAGCTGGTCAAAGATTTTAAAAAAAAACTGTATCGTTATTAGTTATATTAACCGTGAAGTTACAGTATACAATAGTAATTGAGTACTGAGAAAATAGGAGCTGATAACGTTCATTTAGATAACTATTTTCCTTTAAGTACATTTTGTACATAATAAGGGTACAACTATTGAAAAGTTGCCCAAATTTGTCCCGTTTTAAATTACTAAGAAAATTATAGTAATTTGTATTTTGTATTATAAATAAAAAACAATATTACACACAATGTAAGTAATTAATGTTTATTTGAAAAGAAACAGCGTTTTTGGAGTCATCAAAGTCGTAAACACTTATTGTATTTTGAAACATTGTTTAAAAATTTTTCAGCAAGTCTGCTACCACGAAAGAGCATTTTCATGTCTCGTTGAAGTACCAAATTAATTTCGTCCCCTATCTCTTTGCCCCTACCCCATATCTCTTACACCTATCTCTTAACTCTATCTATTACTCTTATCTTCACCCCTATCTCTTACCTCTCCCCATACCCCCTATTCTCTACCCCAATCTCTTACCCTATCTCCCATCCCCTATCTCCAAGATAATTCCCATCCCCAACCCCAACCACATCCCTCACCTCTAATCTCTTATCAGATACGCTCTTGTAACTAACGCTTTTGTAAGGAACGCTTTTTTTGGTTATGTGCCAGAGCTAAGACATGAAAATGTCAAAAAGATTATATCATTATCAGACATTGCTATATTGAAAATTATATTATGTTTATACCTTTATTTTTATACAACAATTTTTACAATTGTTTATTTTATATTTTCTATCTCTTCCCACGATTTTATTTCTTCATTTTCCTTAACCATTATTGCGTCTTTTCTTTTTTTTATAAAAACAGTAGTTATTTTGTGTACCTGTAATTGCTGATAGCACACCGAAAAACATTGCTGTTCATGACAACACAAAATATGTCTTTGGAATTCATAAACGAATATCTCTTATAGATTTTTCAAGCGTAAATACTAAATGCTATTATTGGACTAATAGTTAAACACCAAGGAATTCGTATGATTGTGGTGGGGCTACAACTATTATAAACCCAAAAAATGTATAATTAACTTTGCAATATAAACAAGTTATAACAATTATCTGATGATGTAACGTGTAAAATACACGGTGGCTATTTGTTTTTATCGAAAAATACCTAATTTAAGATTACAAGTTTTCATCAACGGTATAATAAATATAGAAAAATATATATATTTCTATTTTTTTTTATTTTTGTATTTGTAAACATTTTTAACGAGTAGAACGATTATTTTTATTAGAATTTGGCAAATTTAATTAACTCTGAAATGGCATATTCACACAATTTTCAGTGTACATGTTTGGTATTGTTTCTTATTGGATTAAAAATAACCAATAATTCCAATCATAAACACATCAAGGTTGGATCATAATATTTAAATGTACACATGTAAAATAAATTATCGTCATAAATGCACATAACGGTCAAATATCAACACTATTTTTGTAGGTAAACGAATACTGCGACAGGTCCTTAAAATTATATCATTAAAGCTTTTACATACTATTGTGTCGCACGTGTCTCTTTAATTGACTTTCAGCATTGTATTCTAAATAATTATACATTCATACCGCAAAACCATATTACTATCGTGGCAAAAACAAACATAATATTGTGGAATTATTGTATAAACAAAAGTTGATAGATTATGTTGTATATGGCAACACTGGTGATGTTATTTTACTGATTGACTGATTGATTGACTTGATAATACTGGCTATAGTCTAGGAGGAGGTTACAGGTTTAAAATTGAGTGTAAGTAAAGTTTTTTTGAAAAGTTAAAGAGACTTGATAAGAGACGTGTACAATGGAAAATGGTCTTTGGCAAAAGTGGTGTCATTCCGCTTAACTTTATGAGTTGAAACAGACAAAATGTCTAGAGGTTAGTCGGCTAAATGGTCTGTTATGGTTTACCTTTGTGAAACAAAATTTATTCACAACAAGTTTGCATAACATTGAAAAAATTTCGTGATCTTTTTAAAATACATTGTGAAACATCAGGAGTGCCAAAGGAGTTCTTTGTTGCAGTAACTGCTGAACAAAGAAAGGCCGCCATGGATGAAAAGGAAGGAAATCATGAGTTCAAAAGCAAATTGCATAACTACCTCTATGTTCAATCAAAACGTATGGATCGTTCAGGCGGAGATTTCCGAAAAATGTTATTCTGAAAAATAAATTAATATGCCTAATAACGGTATAAGTTATACCATTAAGTTAGGAAAAGATTAGGAAAAGATTCGACCTGATTTGGTCTAGCTGACCAACCTTTACCATAGGTGCACGTTGATTAGGAGGGGATGCTCATATACCGGTTATGGTGTTGAACTATGACAATGTATCTGACGTACTCATGAATATCAATATGTGTAGTGTTATTCTAGTATATATTTATTGGAAAAGAAACGTATCTGCTAAGAAAGCTTTCTTAGCTTTCTTATCTGTACTCGCGTGTCCGTTCAACTCCGTCATTACCTGGACTAACTCCAGAGAATGCTTTAGGATCCAAGTAGAGGTGTAATACATATCATATAATATAGATATACTTATTTAACAAACCTGTTTCCTTTTTGTTGCACACTTGAGAGTTAGGTTACCTTTTTGAGGTATGACCGCCTGTTAAGCTCCTCGGGCGATATAGCAAATATATAAATGGGATATTTAAGTGCAGATACGGCTTAGCTATCCGTCCCGTCTTCCGGTCTACTAATTTAACCCAGGAAGATCCTGTAAGCGAAGATTTCCAGTTTTAACAATGAAACAGTTTAGCCCTAGTTACTAATGCATGCCAATAGATAACTGATATTCTACTAGATATTTTAAATACATATTAAAACCCAGAGATTTATAATCTTAATGTTTGGTGGCATGGAAGTTAGATATATGTAAAATAAATAAATTTTCTGTAAAATGTAAAAAAAAAATACATTTACACACCTCGCTAAAAATTCGGTAGGTATGTTAGTATGGATTTTATACAACAAATAAACTTGTGTGTACTTATTTGCATAATTGTGCAAATATGCAAGTTTGTGCAAATAATGGAAAAAAAAAATTCAAAGATATGTAATCGTACATTATTCTTTATTCGTTTCAATTCTATGTAAAGCAGGCATTCCAAGACGGTAAAATTCATTCGATTGGTCTCGTAGTTTAACTTCAGATAATACTTTATAGACTAACCACAATGTTCTTAAAGTTCTCTCTTTCGTTTCTGTTTTTTATCCTAGCGGTTAGCTGTATGCATACAGGCCAACCTGAAGGGAAAAATGAACCTGAAGCATCGGGTTCAGCTGTACCTGAAGAGAAAATTAATGTCACACCGGAGGATTTAGCGGTAATGTATACTATTTTTTCACAATATTTTTCAGAATCATTTATAAATAGAAAATTCTCAATTCAATGAAAAAAATATTTTGTTGAACGATGTATAATATAAAGTAAAAAGATTTCCTAAATAGCCATTTTTATTTGAAAAACTACTATCATTTTAGCTTGAAAATTTACAAATAAATGGGGAATCTGATGATGAGGTAATTAATATTATTTTTTAAAAACTCTTAGGCTATTATCAATAATTTGCTTCATGCTTGAATTATTTATAACATAAAGGTAAACATTTTCCTACATATCCATTCTTATCAAGGAAAATATTATTATTTTAGCTTAAACACTTACAAAATATAAAATTCTAGTCATAAATACTTGTAATCAACGAATTATTTAATATTATTTTTTAAAAAATGGTTTTAAAATATTAGATTAAAACTAGAGTCGTAACTTAATTATTCAAGTAAAATTCATGTTCTAAATTGTAAAATTCTGTTTACTTTGTTATAATCTTATTTATATCATTATTATAATATAATATTTTAAAAGATTTCAGTAAAATAATGTTAATAACGCTAATACTTGGAATACCAGCTACTATAATTTAAATATTTTCTAAGTTAATTAAAAAAAAACAACAATTTTTTTTAATCTTATTTGTAAAAAAATACTAAAATTCAAATATTTACAAAGTCATGACAAGCAAATAAATGGATGAAAATTAAAAACTCAAAGAATAACATTTTATTAAACATTTTATCTTTATAATTATGGAATTTAAAACATATGTTGCTATATGAAAATGTCCTATTTTTTTTCATTATCTGGTATATAGCTTGGAAATTTTCACAGTACTGAAAAATGTAGTACAATGTGTATCTAAAAGTATAAAAAATTAAATATTTGTTTATTAAATTTTTATAATATCCGAGAAAATTAGTGTCTTACCCAAAATGAATCACCCTGTATATATATATATATTTTTTTATTGATTCTTAATCATCAGGTATTTATTTAGGTCTAATCGTATTTAAATTTTATAATCAGATTTTTCTATGAAATTAAACTTGGTGTTGATTAACAATTTTCAGCTAATAAAAGAAGCGTTCGAGAGCATTAGAATTGAAGTGAAAAAAGAATTCAACGATAATTTTACAAGTGGAAATATTGGACATTATGATTATTACTACTACATGGGTGAAAACTATATAGAGTGGGATTTTATATATTCATACTTAGAGAACCATAAACAAGGCCGTAGCGAATATTGTAAAAATTGTTTACACACGTTATTAGTCGTTTAATAATTTTTTTTTTATCTTCGATGCAAAACTGTATGTAAAAAAAATACCATATAATATTCAATATACTATTAAATGCGGTGAGACCCAAAAGTATGCTCAATTAAAGTAAAATTAAAAACAAAATGACCTCTTTCGTCCGGACACAAATTAAGACAAGTAAAATCACACTATTACAAAAACAATATAATTTCATCTGCACATCGAAGCTAAAATAAATTATGTAATTGACAACTGCAACATATCATGCCTCTATGACAATATATATTATTTATAATTAAATTCAATGTTTTTTTTGTTATAGATTGGATAGATTTTCTGACATTTCGTGATCTTTTTAAAATACATTGTGAAAAATCAGGAGTGCCTGTTGCAAAAATTGCTGAACAAAGAAAAGTCGCAATTGTTAAACATGAAAGAAATCCTGCGTTCAAAAGAGAATTCGCTACTTTCCTCCGTACAAAAGTTTATTCTTAGGTTCGTTAAGGTGGAGATTTCTGAAAAATTTCATTCTGAAAAATAAATTAATATGTCTAATAATTTTATAATTTTTTTTTTTAAACCTCTTAAATTGTTATTAAAGAACATTTCAAAATATTATATGTCATAACGACTTTAATAATTCCAAATTCTCTGTTTCTTTTCAAATAAACACTTATTACTTACTGATTGTGTAATATTATTTTTATTTGTATGAAAAAAGAAAAATTACTATAATCTGTGTAGTAATTTTAAAATGGTCGAATTTGTAAGGAACTGCAACAGTAATAGCAATATTAAGTAGAACATGTACATCATGATTAATATAACAGCTCATTATATCAAAAAATAAATAAAAACACATCGTTGTAATTAAAACCTATCTCAAGCTCATCATCGTCGTTTAAGTTGCAAGATTTCACCCGGAACGGCAAACAAGAAAGTGTGTAAATAAAAACGTGGTAAAATAGGTAAAGTGTGAAAACGACACTCGGTTAGTATTATTTTTTTTTGCGTCTATTTACCATTAATTCTTATAACAATTGTTAAAATTAAAAAAATCTACATAAATAAAATTAAAAAAAAAAAGATTAATATTTTATATTGTTAATACTTGAGCTTCGCTCATCTCAAGCTCATGTCCAGTGTTCAAAGTTCATTTTCTTATCAATGAGCGGAATTCGTATTGATAACTAATGAGAACGGCAGGTGACTGAGTGTTTTGGCACTCGCTCGCTACGTTGGCTCAGCGCCGTCGCTTCGCTCTGCTAACTAAAAATATCTTAGGCTTGGAGACTACAGTCAAGGAGGAGGGTACTGGATTAAAATTAAATTTAAGTAAAGTTTTTTTTAAAAGTTAAAGAGACTTGATAAGAAGCTGGCCATTGGGAAAAAGTGTACAATGGAAAATGGTCTTTGGTGTCATCCCTCTTAACTTTATGAGTTGAAAACAGATAAAAATGTCTGGAGGTCAGTCGACCAAATGTCTGTTATGGTTTACCCTAGAGAAACAAAATTTGCTCAAACTTAGTATGTTGTATGTCAGTACACAGCGCAGCGGTTCCAAGGAGGGTACCCGCCAGCCGTGTCGAGCCAGCGCACTACGTTTTATAGTAATGCCGTTATAATTTATCGTACAATTTTTTTAAATTTAAATAGTCTAGAAGTTAGAATGTTAAATATCAATTATCAAGTGTCCGGTGTTGCTTACCATATGGGTTAATTATTGTAATTTTCGGCCCAATACAGTACCTTTCACGTAAGATTTCTTGAAAAAATAGCTTAACAAACATAACTAATTTAATATACAGGTTGCTATAAGAGATTCCACAATCACTCCTCCCTAAATCCTTACCCAAGGGCGGAAAAATCACAATGACCTTGAAATATCATTGTATGGTAAAATTTTTTAAAAATGATTCCCATAGTTGGTTTTATCGTAACTTCAAAAAAATCGTCAACAAGTCATGTTGCCCTTGAAATTCTAAAGACCGTGAGTATTTGTCGTTCCCCGCTATTAAAATGTAAGTTTAACATAGGTATCCGAAAAATAGGCACAGTCTTTCGGCTTCGTATAATATGTTTAACACAAACGAGTAGTGTATTTCATTTATGCAAACGGTGCAAAATTTAAACGCACATCGACAACACAAGTGTTTTTCTAAAGTAAAAGAATTATGTTTTCGAGTAAACGCTTAGGCGAGAATTCGGTAAACGATATATTTAATAAAAAAAACCAATACGCACGGATGAAGTGAAACTCCTTTATATATACTGGGTGATACATTAATGATAATACGCTTATTTTTTTTTTTTTTTTGAAAACATTTTTTTACACAAACCGAAGTGTCTCCAATTACCAAAACTACAAGAATTACAGGTTTTAGTAGCAAATTTGAAGGTGCTTGTATATTATTGTCAGGTGTACGTTTTACAACGATACGTTATTTTGTTTTCATTTTCGATGAGCAAAAAGTAGTCAAAGTAAACGAATGTAGCCAAATAACGGCCGAAAACGTTCAGTATTTTTTCTAGTCTAAACAAAGGTCTAATAAAGGGTCAAAGGGTCTAAAAAAGGTGGACTTCTTTAACTTAAACGCAACTCATACGCTTGATTTTCTTTTTAAATAAAGAATATTTTGCCGAAAATACAGAACAATCTTTTGCGCAATTGATATTTCGATTATTTTTTTTACGCTAACCACCAAAAGTAACGATAATCATGTAAAATATTAAAATTTGTGTTGTAGTGATTTTTTTTTTTTCTTACAAATTAAAGTAGTATTACACAATTAGTAAGTAATAAGTGTTTATTTGAAAAGAAACAGAGATTTTGGAATTGTTAAAGTCGTTATGACGTATTGTATTTTGAAACGTTATTTTAATAACAATTAAGTGGTTTTAAAAAAAATTATAACATTATTAGACTTATTAATTAAATTTTTAGAATGAAATTTTTCAGAAATCTGCGCCTGAACGATCCATAGGTTCTGATTGATTAAAGATGTAATCATCCAATTTACTTTCGGGCTCAGTACGGTTTTTTTCCTTTTCATCCATTGCGGCTTTTCTTTGTTCAGCAATTTTTGCAACAGGCACTCCTAATTTTTCACAATGTATTTTAAAAAGATCACGAAATTTTTTCAATGATATGGAAACTAAAACAAAAAAAACATTAAATAAAATTATAAATAATATATGTTATCATAGAGGCATGATATGTTGCAGTTGTCAATTACATCATTTATTTTAGCTTCGATGTGCAGCTGAAATTATATTGTTTTAGTAAAATCGTGTTTTTATTTGTCTAAATTTGTGTCCGGACGCAAGGGGCGATCATTTTACTTTTTTTTTTTAGTCTCATTAAATTTATTTGTTTATTAAATAATATTATATGGTATATTTGAATGAAAATAATTTTCTTAAAAACCAAATACTACTTTACAGTTTCGCATCGAAGATAAAAAAAAATACTATTAAACGACAAATAACTTGTGTAAAAAATGTTTACAATAAACTGGCATATTTCCTTGCACATAGCTCTCGAAGTATGATCTTATAAAAACCCACTCTTCAACGTTGTCGCCCATGTAAAAGTAATATTCAAAAAGTCCAATATTATCATCTGTAAAGTGGTCGACGTATTCATTTTCCACGTATTTTCTTATACTCACGAACGCCTCATCTATTAGCTGAAAATTGTTAATCAACACAAAGTTTAATTCCATAAAAAATCTGATTATAAAATTTAAATACGATTAGAACTGATGATTAAAAATCAATAAAAAAAAAATATATATATACAAGGTGATTCATTTTTGGTGAGACACTAGTTTTCTCGGAAAATATGAACATTAAAAAAATACAATAATTTCCTATACTCTTATGTACACATTGTACTACATTTTTGAATACTGCGAAAATTTGTATTTCCAACCCTTATACCAAAAAAGAAAAAAGAGCAAGACATCACTTTTTCAAATGGCATCATATATTTTAAATGCCATAATTGTGTAGACAAAAATGTAATCGAAAATGTTGTTCTTTGAGTTTTTCATTTTCATCTATTTATTTGCTTGTCATGACTTTGTAAAGATTTGAATTTTAGTATTCTTTTACAAATAAGATTTTAAAAAAAATTAACCAAAAAAATAGTGGTTTTTTTAAAATTAATTTAGAAAATAATTAAATTATAGTAGCTGGTATTCCAAGTATTAGCGTTATTAACGTTATTTTACTGAATGCTATTGTAATATTATGTTATAAATATAATATAAATAAGATGATAAGAATGTAAACAGAAAAGCAATACAACGCGTGTACCATTTTATAGCAAACATATTATATTTTAAAATATAAAATTTAAAAAACCAGTACAGTGGGGTCGGGGCATAGTGAGGACGGAGCATAGTAGGGACGGAGAGATCACAGGTTTACAGGAATTTTTAAATCCTTTAAATAAAATCACTTTCGAAAAAACCCTTCGATGCAAATCGGTAGTTTGTTTTTTCAAGCCAGTACTGTCCGAACCAAACACAGTATAAACCACCAGCAAAGTTAGAAAGTATTAAATCGAGGTGCTGCATTTACAAATAAGCATCAAAACGTTAATTTAAAAGTGATTTTATTCGAGAGGACTAGTACAGTAGAGTATAGGCATAATGGAATCAAAGCAACGAGTGGACGGAGAGGTCACAGGAATACAGAAATTATTATAAATAATATAACGTGTGTACCATTTTATAGAAAACAGATTATATTTTAAAATATAAAATAAAAAAATTATTAAATTATTAAAGACTTATTTATTATAGATGAAATAGATAAAATAAAATTGCTATAAAATAAATCAAGTTTTAATGTTTTAATAAATATCATTTTACTCGAATGATTAAGTTACGACTCTAGTTTTAATCTAATATATTAGAACCATTTTTTAACAAACCATATTAGACAATTAATTTTGATTACAAGTATTTATGACAGAATTTTATTTGTAAGTCTTTAAGCTAAAATAATAAAAAATTCCTAGAGAATTCCTTCTTAGGAAATTTTTTTCATTATATTATTAATGATTCTGAAATTATTGAAAAAAACCCACCAGTTTTAAAAAAATATTATAAATTACCATTAATCCTCCGGTGTGACTTCAGTTTTCTCTTCAAGTACAGCTGAACCTAATGCGTCAGGTTCGGTTTTCCCTTCAGGTTGGCCTGTATGCATACAGCTAACCGTTAGGATAAAAAACAGAAACGACAGAGAGAACTTTAAAAACATTGTGGTTAGTCTATAAAGTATTATCTGAAGTTAAACTGCGAGTGAAATCGAATGAATTTTACCGTCTTTGAATGCCTGATTTACATAGAATTGAAACGAATAAAGAATAATGTACGATTACACATCTTTGAATTTTTTTTTTCCATCATTTGCACAAAATTGCATATGTGCACAATTATGCAAATAAGTACACACAAGTTTATTCGTTGTATAAAATCCATACTAACATACCTACCGATTTTTTTAGCGAGGTGTATAAATGTATTTTTTTTTTACATTTTACAGAAAATTTATTTATTTCACATATATGTAACTTCCATGCCACCAAACATTAAGATTATAAATCTCTGGGTTTTAATATGTATTTAAAATGTCTAGTAGAATATCAGTTATCTATTGGCTTGCATTAGTAACTAGGGCTATACTGGCTTCATTGTTAAAACTGGGAAATCTTCGCTTACAAGATCTTCATGGGTTAAATTAGTAGACACAATGATGGGACGGATGGCTAAGCCGTATCTGCACTTAAATATCCCATTTATATATTTGCTATATCGCCCGAGGAGCTTAACGGGCTAAAATAAATTATGTAATTGACAACTGCAACATATCATGCCTCTATGATAACATATATTATTTATAATTTTATTTAATGTTTTTTTTGTTATAGTTTCCATATCAGTGAAAAAATTTCGTGAACTTTTTAAAATACATTGTGAAAAATCAGGAGTGACTGTTGCAAAAATTGCTGAACAAACAAAAGTCGCAATGGATGAAAAGGAAAAAACCGTACTGAGTCCGAAAGTAAATTGGATGATTACATCTTTAATCAATCAGAACCTATGGATCGTTCAGGCGCAGATTTCTGAAAAATTTCATTCTAAAAATTTAATTAATATGTCTAATGATGTTATAATTTTTTTTAAATCTCTTAATTGTTATTAAAATAACGTTTCAAAATACAATACGTCATAACGACTTTAATAATTCCAAAATCTCTGTTTTTTTTTCAATCATCACTTATTACTTACTAATTGTGTAATATAACTTTTATAAGTAAAAAAAAATAAAAATCACTATAATTTGTGTAGTAATTTTAAAACGGTCGAATTTGTACGGAATCGCAACAGGAATAGCATTATTAAGTAGAACATGTACATCATGATTAACATAACAGCTCATTATATAAAAAATAAATAAAAACCCATCGTTGTATGAACGGGCCGGGAGCAAACAATAATAGGTTGCTTTGCCCGGTCACCAACCGCCTATTACCGATCCGTTTATGAATATGTAATGTGTATATAACTCTACTGAAAGTGGGAGGTATCGCCTGTACAAAACCAGAGAGCTATGTGGTGAATTAGTGTGTTATGTGTGTACTTTGTGGGTGTGTAAGGGTCACTAAAAATAAATAAATAAATAAAACTCAAAATCCAATGCTTATAATAATATTATTCAATAAAATGTTTTGGCGCTTTGGCTTAACAACATTTTAAGTATGACAATATTCTATTGCCTCTTTGGCACAACAATATTGGGTAAAAAATGATAACAACATAGACCTCTTTGTTACAAAATAATTTAGTAAATAATAATAACAATATTAGCCCCTTTGGCACAAATTAATATTACACGGTAATGACTAGAACTATTAGGTAACGCTGTGGGAGCCGGTGTTTTAAATATTAAATAAATGTTATGGTAACTAAATTTTTACTAGAACAATAATTAATAATTCACTAAGATATAAAACAAACAGTTAATATTAGACTAGATCGAGCCTCCGTGGCTGACTAGATAATAAAAATGGTGCCTACGATTGACTTTATGCTTATCGACCTAACTGTCATTAAATAAAACAGAGGGTTAAAAATTCGTTCTAATAACTCACAATAGGAACTCAATAATATAAAATAAAACACAAATTCAGTAAAATAATAATTCAAAGGTACTCACACAACGAAGAAACGCAAACCGCTGGCTTGGTCTGCTACCTAAATCTAAATAAAATGCTAAAACAAATAACTAATTAAATATAAAATTTAAAATGTCTTTATGACAATACCGCAGTTGACTAATAATACACGATTGAAAATGTCCTTATGACAATAATACAATTCCACTAATAATACACCATTGAAACTGTATTTATGACAATTAAAATGCGGCTCAAAAAAATGCCCTTACGGCAGTAAAATACAAAAGTAAACTAAATCACACGGAAAGAAACACACAGAAGGTCTAGACAAATTTTTATAACAGAAAAAACACAGGTTGATTATAACGCACAAAATTCAACAAGTAGTGACTAGATAACACGGGCGTGGCACATTTATTTACATTGGTTAGCCCGGTGCATTTAAATCTGGCCGCCAACATTGTAAATAAAACCTATCTCAGTCTCATCATCATCGTTTGAGTTACAAGAAAAGGTAAAGTGTGTAAACAACACTCGGTTAGTAATATGTTTTTTAGGGTCTATTGACCATTAATTCATATAATAGTTGTTTAAAAAAAAAAACGAGTAACTCCATGCCCCGACCCTAATGTGATGGCATTTTACACTCGAAATTATTGCAAATAGAAAAAGTCAAACCGAACTGATTCTAGCCGACTTTGTCCTTGTAGTTGTTTATGCCTTTATCGAAGAAAAATACTTAAATTCAAAATTCTACATAGAAAAAAAAACTGAACTCATCACGAGCGTGAACTTTATTGAGAAACGATTAACATTTTTCATTGTTGATTTTATTGGTTTATAATAACTATAATAAGATACATAAACACGAGACTGTATGTTGTCGAATTTTCGCCTGGAACACTCCATCTATTCAGTGCCTGATTGTGTAGTACTTACTTGTCTATCTAAGTTTATCTGGAGGTTAAAAGTATATTTCAGTTAAAATTTAGTACAATTTGTATCTAAACGTATTGGAAATTATTGTATTTTTAAATGATCATATTTTCCGAGAAAATAAGTGTCTTACCCAAAATGAATCACCCTGTATACATATATTATATATATATATATATTATTGATTGTTAATCATCAGGTCTAATCGTATTTAAATTTCATAATCAGACTTTTCATGGAATTAAAGGTATTGCCGCCTGTTAGCTCCTCGGGCGATATAGCAAATATATAAATGGGATATTTAAGTGCAGATACGGCTTAGCCATCCGTCCCATCATTGTGTCTACTAATTTAACCCAGGAAGATCTTGTAAGCGAAGATTTCCCAGTTTTAACAATGAAGCCAGTATAGCCCTAGTTACTAATGCATGCCAATAGATAACTGATATTCTACTAGACATTTTAAATACATATTAAAACCCAGAGATTTATAATCTTAATGTTTGGTGGCATGGAAGTTAGATATATGTGAAATAAATAAATTTTCTGTAAAATGTAAAAAAAAAATACATTTACACACCTCGCTAAAAATTCGGTAGGTATGTTAGTATGGATTTTATACAACGAATAAACTTGTGTGTACTTATTTGCATTATTGTGCAAATATGCAAGTTTGTGCAAATAATGGAAAAAAAAAAATTCAAAGATGTGTAATCGTACATTATTCTTTATTCGTTTCAATTCTATGTAAATCAGGCATTCAAAGACGGTAAAATTCATTCGATTTCACTCGCAGTTTAACTTCAGATAATACTTTATTGACTAACCACAATGTTTTTAAAGTTCTCTCTGTCGTTTCTGTTTTTTATTCTAACGGTTGGCTGTATGCATACAGGCCAACCTGAAGGGAAAACCGAACCTGACGCATTAGGTTCAGCTGTACTTGAAGAGAAAACTGAAGTCACACCGGAGGATTTAACGGTCATTTATAATATTTTTTAAAAACTGTTAGGTTTTTTTCAATATTTTTCAGTATCATTTATAATATAAAGACAATTTTTCCCAATACAGAAATTATCTAGGAAACTTTTAAAACTATAAGGATTTTGATAATATTTTACTGAATTATTTATAATATAAAGTAAAAAGTTTTTCTAAACAGCCATTCTTATCTAACAAACTATTAACATTTTAGCTTGAAAACTTACAAATAAGTGGGAAATCTGATGATGCACCTGAAGAGAAAGCTGAACTTGAAGCATCAAGTTCAGCTGTAGCTGAAGAGAAAATTAATGTCACACCGAAGGATTTAGAGGTAATTAATAATTTTTTTTTTAAAGCTATTAGGTTTTTTTCAATTTTTTTCATAAACCTTTATAATAAAATGAAAAAAAATTCCCAAGTAGAAATTCTCTAGGAAACTATTATTATTTTAGGTAAAAGACATACAAATAAAATTCTTGTCATAAACACTTGTAATCAAAATAATTGTCTAATATTGTTTGTTAAAAAAATGGTTTTTAATATATTAGATTAGAACTAGAGTCGTAACTTAATAATTCGAGTAAAATTCAATAAATATAATAAATGTTTAACCCAAAAAATGTTTACACTTTACTACTTTGTAAATTACTAAGTATTATAAGTTCTATCACTCTATGATTTAATATATTAATTATTCGTATCCGAAAATCCGAACATTTATAGTAAATGCAAATTTTTTTTAACTTAAAGTATACGTTTTGTGCTGTATAAAAAAATGAAATAATTCTAGATTAATTTTTAAATATTTTTTTTATTTGGTTTTAAAACATAAAAACATATAATGATGTAATTTTTTAACTGCTAAAGTATATTTTAATTATTTTATAGCAATTTTATTTTATATATTTCATCTAAAACAAATAAGTCTTTAATAATTTAATAATATTTTTTATTTTTTATTTTAAAATAAAATATGTTTGCTATAAAATGTTACACACGTTGTATTGCTTTTCTCTTAACTATCTTATCATCTAATTTATATCATTATTATAACATAATATTACAACAGCATTCAGTAAAATAATGTTAATAGCGCTAATACTAGGCATACCAGCTACTATAATTTAAATAATTATAACAACAAATTATTTTGGTAATTTTTTTTTTTTTTTTAATCTTATTTGTAATAGATAAAATATTTTTTTTATCGATTCTTAATCATCGGGTATTTATTTAGGTGTAATCGTATTTAAATTTTATAATCTGATTTTTCTATAAAATTAAACTTGGTGTTGATTAATAATTTTCAGCTAATAGATGAAGCGTTCGCGAGTATTAGAAAATTGTTGGAAAAAGAATACGACGATGACCTTACAAACGGAAAAATTGGACCTTATGATTATTACTTATACATGGGTGACAACGACAATGATTGGGATTTTATAAGACCATACTTAGAGAACCATATACAAGACCGTAGCGAATATTGTAAATATTGTTTACACACGTTATATGTCGTTAAATAATATTTTTTTTTATCTTCGATGCGAAACTGTAAAGTAGTATTTGGTTTTAAGGAAATTATTTTCATTCAAAATTACCATATAATATTTAATATACTATTAAATGTGGTGAGACCCAAAAGTATGCTTGATTAAAGTAAAATTAAAAACAAAATGACCGCCCTTCGTCCGGCCACAAATTTAGACAAATAAAAACATTATTATTTCAGCTGCAAATCGAAGCTAAAATAAATTATGTAATTGACAACTGCAACATATCCTGCCTCTATGATAATATATATTATTTATAATTACATTCAATGTTTTTTTTTTTGTTTTAGTTTGCATAACTTCAGAATTATTTCGTGATCTTTTTATAATACATTGTAAAAAATCAGGACAGCCCGTTGCAGAAATTGCTGAACAAAAACAAATCGCAATGGTGAAAAAGGTTGGAAATTTTGCGTTCAATAGAAAATTTTTTGATTACCTCATTGTTAAATTAAAACCTACGGATCGTTCAGACTCAGATTTCTGAAAAATTTCATTCTGAAAAATTGACTAATATGTCTAATAATGTTATAATTTTTTTTTTTTCAAATATCTTAAATTGTCATTAAAAAAACTTTTCAAAATATAATATGTCATAAAGACTTTAATAATTCCAAAATCTTTGTTTTTTTTCTTCGAATAAACACTTATTACTTACTAATTGTGTAATATTATTTTTATTTGTAGGAAAAAAGAAAAATCACTATAATTTGTGTAGTAATTTTTAAACGGTCGAATTTTTACGGAACTGCAACCGTAATAGCGTTATTAAGTAGAACTTGTACATCATGATTAACATAACAGCTCATTATATCAAAAAATATTAGTATATTATGTGTCTAGACACTTTCACTTTCAGGTAGATATAGGAGATAAATGATAAGAGATACTTGATACGTGATAAGTGATAAGAGAGTGATAAAAATATGTAGATTATGAAATTACACAATATCCATTACAGTTCTAGTTTAGCGCTTATTGTCTATGCTTAAAAGGACGCCGTACGCCCTATTTTCTTAAACGGGCAAATTTTTGCAAAATCCTCATTTGAAGGTGCAAAACGGTGCACGTGTAATAATTGTCGGTTCAGTAATATTAGAATTATTTGTGCAATTCTAGTGCAATTTCGTATCACGCCGGCACACCGTCACCGTCAGTTAGAGATAAGAGATAACTAAGTGATAAGAGACAGAGATAACAGATATATATATATATAAACGGCTACAGGTACGATATTTTTTTTTTCGAAAATTGCCCAACCGCTGGCCCTCGATAAATACAACATCCTTTTCCGGTCACCTCGACGTAAGTACAACACGGTCGAAGCCCCGTGTGTGTGTGTCGGCGCATTAATGTTGAATATTGTCAGGCGGACCGATGGAACGATCATACGCGTACGATCGGGGACCAATAAAGCGGATGAGGCGGTGAGACGGGCCGGGGGCAGGGCGTGGGAGAGGGTCAATCACGTGCGGCCCACACGTAATCCGATCAGACAAAGAAAACCGTGTCCCCTTCACTTCAGTCGGGGACCCTTCGCGTCGGGCCAAACGATGGGCGTGTGCGCGGAGCGACGGCTAAAAGGGCAAGCCGACGGATCCGCGTGTACGTCGCACGCGGCAGCAAAAAAAATAATAATAAATAAATACGAATAAAATATTGCAAGTACGACCCAATAAACCCGCCGAACGGTAATAGTAAATTGCGTATAAAGAGGGGGCGGCGACGGGTTTCAGTCGCTTTTCGGTAAAAAAAAAAAAAAAAAAATAATAATAATTTGCTTCCTTGCCCGAACACTGTAACACCGTTGGTCTTTATTATTATATATATATATTATCACTGAAGAATAATGGACGGTAACGACGTACAACGCAACGGCATCTCACAGTGGTCTAAAAGCTAATTTAGGTGGAATAAAGTCAATTATTAAAATTCATAAAAATAGGTATTTTATGTTATTAACCCATTATATATAAGTTCTATAAGACAAAAAAATAGAATTTCAGATAATATTAACATTACCAAGCGGCGCAAGCGATAAGTAAAACATAATAACGCGCTCACAAACGTCGAATCGTTCACCGATTGTACATTACATTTTTTTAGTATATTATACACAGGTAAACTTTTTTTTTTTTTTTTTTTAATTAGTTTCATATAAGTAATGAATTCGAAAACTTAGGTAAGTGTTTCATATTAATATTATAAATATTTATTATTTTACTATTAAAACAAAGTTAAACAAGTAGTAAAAAAATGTTAATATTGATATTTCAAAGCGTATAACTAAAAAATAACCCATAATAATCGTTATTCAATATATATACAATATAGTACTTGTTCTTCAGTACCAGATCCCAAAATTTGGTTTGCATCCATTTGCATCTGTAGTTTTAATAATTTTTTTTGTAGGTAGCTCTAGCGGCAGTGTTGGAATAAATGATTCTGAAATTGACGACAATTTGGATTGGAATAACACTGATTCTCGGTATTATTCTTATAATGATTTTTATCAGCTATTAAAAAATAGAGGTCCACTAAATCCCCATTCTTTAAAATCGAGAAATTATTTATTTGAAATTTTGAGGGCATGGTATGAAAATGTAAAATGGGAACCGCAATACACATTAAGTTAGTCAACCATTCAATTTTAAAGTTTACTTTGGTTTTACAAAGACTTTGGTGTAAAAGCCATTATAAACTTTATTATAATTAACTAATGTAATATGAACATTTTTAAGGACAACTTTCCGAGGAAGCACAGGAAGCTCGAAATAAAGACTATAAAATTATCGCGAACATCACTCGCGTAAAATTAGTAGAGTAGCTCATCGGCATCTCTACGGCGCACAGTGGGGCTGGAGGCCTCCAAAATTGGCAAAAAATATAATACAATAAAATGCGGAACTATTTATAAACTAATAACATTTTTGTTTATTTCATTTTTCAATTATTATTTTATTCTTTATTTAAACCATTTATTAGGGTTATTATTTAGTAAATATAAATAGAAACATACGGCGAGATGTATGCGTAAGCTAAGAAACCCCTTAGTCAAGATTGTATTATGCTAATTTGGACAAAATGTGCACATAACTAACAAAGTAGCAGAAAGTAGCAAAATGTGTAAAGTTTTTTTTTACCCTTGTAACTCATACTTAATAGAAAAACAAACATTCGGCACACGATCGACTTCGGAACATAACTAAAAACTTTCAAACGTTTGTAGAATCTTTCTATAAAATATAAATTGTAAATTATTTCAAACAAAAAATTGGCTAATGAATCATTACATACGTTACGTCGAAGGTTTCATAGTTTAAAAATGTATTATTTAGATAATATCTCAAAATAGAAACAAAATGGAATAATGTTAATAACATATAAAACATTTTTTTTTATCGAGGTGACTCGTCGATAGTTGCCCTAGTGAAAGGAGCGGGAAAAAGTGCCATAATATCATATTTTGGTGGCGAGCAATAAATTAACCATGTTACTAAAATAGCGTGACCTATTTGACCGTGTTATCGTACAAACAAAAATAATATAATAATAGGTACATATTTCTAATTTTTTCGTGGTTTAAATTCAAATTTATTTTTTGCCAGTTTTGGAGGCCCTTTGCCCCAGTGTGCGGCGGTTAAATAGCATGATTTACACATGCCCGTGGTTTGTCTTAAAACAATATGCCAATAAATTGTGTAGCTAAAAAATCCTACCGAACAATACCTTCTCGGATTCACATCGAGGCTAAAATATAGAGAAAAATGTTCATCTGATTATATGATACGTTGTGTTGTTTATAAAATTAGGGGTTTTATTAAGTGATAAGCTTTAAATGTGAAACAATCCAAAAAATACAATTCCAATAAACTCACGGACAGTCACTTTTTGTTTTTTCCATACACCCTATTTCTCAAGGAGTTAGGTACAGGAAAATGTTTGCAAAATATTAATTTAAATGTCAAACTGTGCACGTTTAATAGTTGTGGGCTCGGCAATTAGAATTATTTGTGGGTAGTGCAATTTCATATGACGCCACGCGTTACATTTTCACTTTCAGTTGGAGATAACAGATATGTGCTGAGTGATAAATTATATTTTATCTCTGAAATCACCCTGAAAGGTACTGTTGTCTGTTTTGTGTGGGTAAACATGTTTCTACCGTTGAAAATCATCGATGATGCTTGTTGAATAACTACTTCATGTTACCAATCGCATTACATAATAACTATGTGTATAACTGCTAAATGTGAGGGTTAGAATGCATTCCAATGTTGCCCGCGCTCGGGCATCAATCCCTAGGAAATAGGGGTTGGACTGCGACGTGGAAGGCAGGGGGAAACCACCTCGTCGAATAACAAATGATAAGGAATTACACAGTTTAATAACTGAATATCAGAGTGGTTTCATGTCAGGCAGATCTACAATAGATCATATATTCACGCTCAAACAAGTAATAGAAAAGTACTATGAGTTCAACAGGCCGTTACACTTAATTTTTATAGACTTTAAACAGGCATATGACTCCGTACAAAGAGCAGAAATATGGAGATGCTTAAAGCTGTTAGGAGTCCCCTCAAAACTAATATCGATGATAAGAGTGAGTACGGAAGGATCAAGATGTGTAGTTAAATTTGGTCACGGAAAATCAGAAGAATTCCAAACAACAACAGGATTAAAACTAGGTGACGCACTGTCACCAATACTATTTAACATCGTACTAGAGATGGCAGTAAGGGAAGTACAAGAAGAATATCAAGGAATTAACTGCGGCCGAAATCTTCCATTACTAGCATATGCCGACGACGTTGTAATATTAGGCGAAAGTGAGCAGGACATTCAAAAAGCAACGGAACTGCTGATACGAAGTGCAAAAAAACGGGGACTCAACATTAACGAGACTAAAACAAAATACATGCGAATCGGTAGGAACAAAGGTCAGATGAGAAATGCAGCTGGACTACAGGTCGGAGGATATATGTTTGAGGAGGTAGATGATTTTAAATATTTAGGCACTAACTTAAGTAGCACAAACGACAACCACGAAGAAATAAAAAAACGCATTACATCGGGAAACAAATGTTTTTACGCCCTCTCGGGGTTATTGGGGTCGAAGCTACTGTCAAAAAAATCAAAAGAACGACTTTACATAGTACTAGCTAGACCAGTGATAATGTATGCATGTGAGACATGGCCGACGACCCAAGGAGATGAGAATAGACTAGCTATCATGGAGAGGAAATTCCTTAGGAGGATTTACGGACCAAAAAGAAACGAAGACCAAACATACGAAATTAGGTCTAACAGAGAACTTCAGGAATTATTCGGAAAACCAGACATAATAGCGGAAATACGCCACAAGAGACTGAGTTGGCTTGGACATGTTCTAAGGGCTAAGTCAATATCAAATGATGTATTAAGCTGGATTCCTCAGGGAAGAAGGCCGATTGGAAGACCGAAACAGAGGTGGATGGACAAAAATAAAAAAGAACTAAATCAACTTGGAATAGACAATATTATTGAAGCAGCTCTGAACAGAGACAGATGGAAGGAGATTTGTTTTGCAGCGATGGGCCTTAATGGCCTTTAAAGCTGGAAGAAGAAGAA